>NW_015160846.1:140410-166409 GCF_001447785.1 Gekko japonicus | reverse complement strand
CTTGCGGCTCCACTGCCGAGCCCCATGAGGGGCCCGGCGGTGGACCTGCAAGGCCGGCGGGAGGGCAAGAAAGCCCCGCAAAGGCCCTCCCTGGCCCCAGGCAGGCAGGGGTGGGGAGAGGCGGGGAGGAAGCAACTTACCCTCCCTCTTCTCCTGCCTCCTCCTGGCTGAATGAGGGCCAGAAGTGGGGCGGCCAGAAGCAGGGGGCGGGGCTTCGTTGTGTGCTCCGCCCCCCGCACCTCACCCGGGGGAACGGCGATCCCCCCCGAATCGACCTCTGCAGTTAACCATAAATGTAGGTAATGTCTTTTCCCTTATCAGAGAAGTGAACTTGATGTATTGGAGAACTAGTTAGGTGTAGTGGTTAGGAGCACAGATTCTAAACTGGGAGAACCGGGTTTGATTCCTCACTCCTCCACAGGCAGCTGCTGGTGTGACCTTAGGTCAGTCACAAGTTATTTCAGAGCTGTTCTCTGAAGTTCCACCATCTTCACTAACTGTTCTTCCATTGTAGCAATATTGGAGATTTCCATTTCTGAACATATCCAATCAGGTGCTTCTCCTTCTGTTTTCCCGGCAGGTGAGTACTCCTACTACGCTGGAACGCTTGACAAACAAAGACCACGGCAGTGTCTCCATGATCTGGGCTTATCATGTTGGTTCAATGCAGTACATTCTTTTATGGCCAGGTGTGTCTGGCTTTGCGATTATGGATGTACATTGGGTGGGTCTGTAGACTTCCCTGACCTCAGTTCGCTTGTGTTTTTTTAAAAGTTTCAGTTTTGAAGCTTCCTGGAAATGTGTTGATGCTTCTTTGACAGGGAAGTACCATATCAGAACGTGGACAAAGAAGAGCTTCACATGATCGAGGTATCCTAGATTCTGTGTTTCAGACAGGGCTCTGCATACCATGTTGCCATAATGGTGTCTGTCGCTTCCAGACTGAGAAAAAAGGCAACATTGTGGCGGGGTGGGACAAAACTGTTCTTGAAGCCCTCTTGCAGAAACTTGTGAAGTTCATGTCTGCTTTCTGATATATATATATATATATATATAGTCTAGTAAACTAAAAGCTTGCCTTGGGTGGCAATGATCAGTGTTCCCTCTAAGCTGGGTCAGTGTGAGCTAGCTCACAGTTTTTTAGCCTCCGGCTCACACATTTTTATCTTAGCTCAGGACGGATGGTTCCAGAACAAATTAATTTACGCAGCAGCCAAATTGCTTGCTCACAACTTTCATGCCAGTTGCTCACAAAGTGGAATTTTTGCTCACAAGACTCCACAGCTTAGAGGGAGCACTGGGTGGGATGTGGCTGGATCTGGTAGATCCATCCTGGCATGGAATCTAGTACATCCAACCTCCTAGCAAAGGCACTTTCCTAGGTTAGGAGAAATTTCCCAGTAGGGTTGCAAACTCCAGGTTGGGAAATCCCTAGAGATTTGGGGGTGGAGCCTGATGAGGACAGAGTTTGGGGGCAGAAGGGGACCTCGGCAGAGTCTAATGCCAAGGAGATCCACCCACTGAAGCAGCCATTTTCTCCAGAATTGGCCTCTCTGTAGTCTGGAGATCAGTGGTAATTCCAGGGGATCCTCAGGCTCCACTTAGAGCAGGGGTGTCAAACAGGCGGCCCGGGGGCCGGATCAGGGATTTCCATCAGGCCTGCAGTGGAGCCGGCCATCTCTGCTTCCAGTTCTGCTACTGCTGCTGCTGCATCCTAGCTTGCTTCACCAGACCCTCTCAATCACTCAGCCATTCCATGTTTTAACCTGGGTCCTAGACTCAAAACTCTGAGCATGAGATTTCTGTGGTGAATGTCAATAAATCAAAAGTAGGTTTGCAGCTTAGAGAGCTAATGTTTTAAGCATGTTTTTATTTTAAGTAAAAGAAAAAAATCTTTGTGTTTGTGTCCTTTATAAAGTTTATACCTCTGCTACCTGGCATTACATTTTATGACACACGTGGCCCAGCCCAACAAAGTCTCATTTATGTCAGATCCGGCCCTCATAACAAATGAGTTCGACATCTCTGACTTAGAGATTGGTGATCCTACCTCCCAGTGAGAAACCTCCACTGGCAGAACAAATCCACAAGTTCCAACCCATGATCTGCTGGTTTTAAAAAAATATTTTAGGTGCTGTGTTCAGGGATGCCAAGAGCCCATGGGAAAAAAATCCCCTATGGGTTGCCTCACAACACTCCAACCACAGCAGAACATCGTACAAACAGAAAAAAAGGTGGCTTGTTTTATGGGCCTTGGGATTTTATCCTTCTGACCTGGACGGCCCAGGCCTGTCTAATGTCATCAGATCTCAGAACTTAAGTAGGGTTATCCCTGGTAATTAGTTGGGTGGGAGACTGCCAACGAAGTCCAGGGTTGCTACGTAGAGGCAGGTGATGGCAAACGGCCTCTGAATGTCCCTTGCCTTGACCTGAATGGACCACGCTGCTCCAATTTCATCAGATCTCAGAAGCTAAGCAGGGTCGGCCCTGGTTAGTATTTGGATGGGAGACCACCAAGGAAGTCCAGGGTAGCTGCACAGAAGCAGGCAATGGCAAACCACCTCTGGACATCTCTTGCCTTGACATGGGTGGCCCAGCCTAGCTTGATCTCCTCAGATCTCAGAAGCTAAGCAGGGTTGGCCCTGGTTAGCACTTGGATGGGAGACCACCAAGGAAGTCCAGGGTCGCTGTGCAGAGGCAGGCAACGGCAAACCACCTCCGTTCATCTCTTTCCTTGGAAACCCTGCAGGGCTATAAGTCCTTCGTGACTCAACAGCACTTTCCCCCACCAATATTCCTGTTTCATTTCTACCCAGCCCTGGATGGCCCAGGCTGCCTCGATCTCCTCAGACCTCAGAAACTATGTAGGGTCGGCCCCTGGTTAGTCCTGGATGGGAGACCACCAAGGAAGTCCAGGGTCGCTGTGCAGAGGCAGGCAACGGCAAACCACCTCCGTTCATCTCTTGCCTTGAGAACCTTACAGGGTTGCCACAAGTCAGCTAAGGCTTGACGGTACTTTCCACCACCAGTTCCCCCTTCTCAATAGCCTTGACTGTCTCCAGCAGGGGTCATTTCGTAGAAAAAGAGGTGCAGGAGCTCATTAGCATAACTCATTAGCATAACTCATTTGAATATGCCATGCCCCCTGACATCACCAGAAGTGTATCAGAAGGCAACACCAGACGCTCAGGCTCCACCGGACTGTTTTGGATTGCTAGCTATTGGGGGGGGGGGATGTGCAGATCTGTCCTCGCAGAGGTGGGAGAGCTTGTACCTGAATAAAACTTGGTCTTAAAGGTGCCACTGGATGGCTTTTGGCAGGGGGGCCGGGGGGGCCTCTGCAGCTTACCTGGCTGCTTCTTGCTCCGACTGAGGGCTGCTGGGAGCAGGGGGCGGGGCTTGTTGCATGTGCCCACCCCCTGGGCTCTTTACTGCCGGAGCTCCGCTCCTGTGCGCTCCTGCAGGAAATGACCCCTGGCCTCCAGTAATGTGTTGATCTTCCTTTATTTTTTTAAAAAAGAAGTAATATATTGTTTTGTTGTAAACTCCTCCCATCGGCAGGAGAAGTGTGGGTGTTTGGAGGTTCTAAATAAGTGCTCACACACCTGCTTGGCCTGGCAAGTAAATGTTTTTGTGCAGTGGTTGAGTGGCGTACAAGATGTCCCCAGCGTCCTGAGAGGAAACGGCTTTTTCCTGTAATTTGTACACTTCTTGTCTATACCAAAGGAGACTGCGTTCAAGTACATGACTAAGAGGCTATTCAGGTGATGAGTGGTAGAACTTTTCTTCCCGGTAAATGAAAGCAACTCAGAGACAAGTTTAGAACAGCTGAGTAGGCTACACGTATGGATTACTCCAAGATAAGTATAATGAGGTAATCTTGTCTATGTGAGCTCCCAACTCTCATAAATTCTGCTCTGGAAGGAACAGTGCATGGCCATTCTGTTCCTCCTCTGTTTTTGTTTGACGCCTGAAGGATCGCATCTAGCAATACAAAGGTGGGGGACAAGAGCTCTGCGGAAAGTTAAGTAGAACCCCCTCCACATACACACAAAAAAGGGAATAGAAGTGTCAGGGGTGTCGTCGGAGTTGGCCTTTTGTTGGGGTGCTATAAGGGTAAAAAATGGTGAAGGGAGAACTATCTGCTCGGGGATGGGGCTGTAGCTCAGTGGAAGAGCCTCTGCTTGGCATGCAGAAGGTCCCAGGTTCAATCCCTGGCATCTCCAGTTTAAAAAGGACCAGGCAGGAGGTGATGGGAAAGACCTCCACCTGAGACCCTGGAGAGCTGTAAAGAGGGGCTGCAGCTCAGTTGCAGAGCATCTGCTTGGCATACAGAAGGCCCCAGGTTCAATCCCCAGCATCTCCAGTTAAAAGGACCAGGCAGTAGGGGATGTGAAAGACCTCAGCCTGAGACCCTGGAAAGCCGCTGCCAGTCTGAGTAGACAATACTGATCTTGATGGACCAAGGGTATGATTCAGAATATAAGGAAGCTTCATGTGTTCATGTATTATAAGGGAAGGGCCAGTGGCTCATTGGAAGAGCCTCTGCTTGGCATGTAGAAGGTCCCAGGTTCAATCCCCGGCATCTCCACTTTAAAAAGAACCAGGCAGCAGGTGATGGGAAAGACCTCCGCCTGAGACCCCGGATAGATTAATTAGAGGTAAATTAACTTCAGATACACAAAATTATGGGGCTGGATTTCATTTGCTGAGACTTTTATGACTGTCTGGAACAGCCACAACCTGTCCTTGAATCCAGACAGGACCCAAGAGTTACTTTTTTCCAGGAAAGATTTATCCCCGTTACCCAGTTTTCTGGGGAATTCAATCTCTTTGCTTGCTTTTGGTCCTTATTACACTTCAGAAAGAGAATGACAGGTGGGCGGGGTGCCTGTCCAGATGCACACATTTGCATTTCCCCAATAATGAACAGAGTCATAAAGCAAATATTTTAAATAAATGGAAAACCCCACAGATAAGATGCAGGTGGAGGGAAAAAGGCATTTGGTTGCTTAAGTGATTTACATGCAAACTGTTCAGCCGGAGTCTAATCTAACTTGATTTCTTTGTGTTTCCACTTAATGCAATTAGAACTGGCAACGGTGCTTTAGCTGAGCCCGGAGTCCAGCAGGCAATTTGGTGAGATAAGACAGGGTTTTGCATTTGTGTCAACAGACAGGGTAGCTGCTACTAGTTTATGCTGATCCCTCACGTATCTGCTGCCGAAATTCAATTACTGTAGCCTTCATGGACCAAAGTCTACACAGCCAGATTTTTGTATGGGGGGGAATTGATTCGGGCATTGAAGCATTCAGAAGCAGCGCTGACTTGAATGGTTAAGACAAGACCTAGCACTGGGGCTGGTATGAATATCCAATATGATGTATGAATATCCCAGTTGGTGCAGTGGTTATGAGTGGCGGACTCTAATCTGGAGAACCGGGTTTGAGTCCCCACTCCTCCACATGTAGCTGCTTGGTGACCTTGGGTCAGTCAAAGTTTTCTCAAGAGCAGTTCTCTCAGAGCTCTCTCAGCCCCACCTACCTCACAGGGGGCAGGGGAAGGGAAAGGAGTTTGTAAGCCGCTCTGAGACTCCTTTGGGTAGTGAAGGGCAGGGTATAAATCCAATCTCCTTCTCCTCCTCCTCCTTCCCTTAACTTAAGCCTACATTCTAAACTTGCCACAGTTGTGAGCTAGAAAACATGACAGCTTCACTAACACAGCTATGTCCAAAGTACTGGTTCGAAAGGAGTGTGAGAAACACATTGCAAGCTGGGCACACAGCAAAGGGATCACAAAGCTCAGATCCACAGAATTTGCAACCTGTGCCATGCTGGAAGTGCTAATGGGTCGCTGCAGGGGTGCAAAGTGCCATCAAGTCACAGCTGACGTGTGCCAACCTTGTAGGGTTTTCAAGGCAAGATAAAACAGAGGCGGTTTGCCAATGGCCTGCCTTTGTGTAGCGACCCTGGACTTCCTGGGTGGTCTCCTACCCAAGTGCTAACCAGGTACAACCCTACTTAGCTTCTGAGATAGTTCAGTGTCAGAATCTAGGGCCAGTCCAAGCCAAATTCCAGAGTCGGAGTCAACGTTCAGTCCAAAGGTCAGTTACCGAGAGAGCAGAGTCCAATTCAAAGTGTTACACAAGAAGCAAGGCCCAACAGTCCAAGGTCATTCACAAGTGCGGGGAGGAAGATTCCAGAGTCAGAGTCAAGAGCCAGTCCAAAGGACACAGGAATAGTTCAGAGCTGTGGTCACTGAGTCAAGAGGTTGGTGACTTGTTGCTTCTACAATATGCAGGCTCCCAGCCCTGGGTTTTACAGGCGCTTCCTAACAAGCCCTTGTTAGCAGCCAGCTGCTTGGGAGTCCTGCTGCCACCACTTCAGGCTGTCGTCAGCAAGCAGCTGGCGATGGGCCAGGAGACGAGCACTCTGCCTCCTTGCTTGCAGCTGCTTTCTAAGCTTCTGTCTCCGGCACTCAAAGGGTGGAGGCGAACCTGGTGGACTGAGCTCATTTAACTGGGTCTCACCTGCTGCATCAGGGCTAGGTGCTAGTGGCTGTGGGTCAGCTGCTGGCTGTGAGCCTTAATTAGTCTATAGCTCCTCTGCTGTTGGTTCACAGCTGACTACACGAGGCTCCTCTGCACCTGAGGAGTCCCCTTCTCCTGAGGAGTCCCCAGCATTGCTTGTTTCAGGCTGATGCATGATATTCAGACTAGCCTGGGCTAACCAAGCCAGGGCAAAAGACAAGCAGAAGGGGTCTGCCATTGTCTGCCTCTGCGTAGCAACCATGGACTTCCTTGCCATCCAAGTACTAGACAGGAGTTTGTTCCCTCCTCCCAGTTGTAACTGCAATTCTGCTGCAACCAGCTGCCATCAAGACCACTTGGGGACAGCCACAGATAAGGGACAAATCTAATAACTGAGCATTAACGGCACCAGGACTCTGGCTAATCTCTCTTATTTATATTTCCACTTACCACTCACATTGTAAACAAATATTACCTTCAGATGGGCTTCCTTCAGTGCCAGGTTGCTTTTCTTTTTACATTATTTGCCAGCGTCCTGATTAAAGGGCATTTGAACTCTGCTGGTGATCAGTAGATATGGCGTGTAGTTTGTATAAAACTCTCTGGGCTTTTTGTAACTCAGAGCTGGTGTTGTTGACACTGTAGTACTTTATCTTGTTATGTCTTTTGTATTCGGTATGCTTTCACCTTCCAGGCACGGGAGACGAAGGTTTGGGATCAGGTTGGTTTCACATGATGGCTCCGGCAACATTTCCAGGAAGCCTTATGCAACCCTAGTGCAACGCAGCAAACAGCATTGGGGGAACTTCCCAAAAAAGAGAAAGAGAGAGATCATATTCCCGTTCTGTGTTGGGGACTGAGGCTGGTTTGGTGTGTGAAAGTGAAATGGAAAATAATCTTGATAGTCTACCAGACTTCGCTGCAGAAGGCAAACAGGCTGTAGATTGCAAACGGGAATGCTGGGCACAACCTTACATTCCTTCAAGGTCAGGGGAAAGGAAGGTTAATCTACAAATGCCCCACTGGCCCAGTTGGACACGAGGGACTCTGGGGTCCTGAATGACAAATCTCAGAGGCTGAAGCTGGGACTTAGGGGAGAAACAGTGATTGGATCCTCCTGGCATTTCTAAAATCAGCCACATGGGAGCCCGATGTGGATTGGGCCAATGTGGGAAGAAGAAGGAGGAGGAGGTTGGATTTATTCCCCACCCTTCACTTGGACCCTCAGAGCGACTTACAGACTCCTTTCCCTTCCCCTCCCCACAGCAGGCAGCCTGTGAGGTAGGCAGGGCTGAGAGAGCTCTTTCAAGGACTGCCCTTGAGAGAACAGCTCTTGTGACTGCCCCAAGGTCACACCAGCAGCTACATGTGGAGGAGTGGAGAATCAAACCTGGTTCTCCCAGATTACAGTCCGTGCTCTTAACCACTACACCAAACTGGCTCACAAGGGGTTAATTAACCCCCCACGTTGTTCTGCAAATCAGAACCACCTTCTCAACCTGAAATTTGCCGTAAAAGTAGGGGGGAAAAGGCAGTCAATTTTTTTTGATGGCACTGGGGTTGGGTACATGTCTCAGACAGTGCGGACACAAGGAGTAATTCTCACCCTGGAAACCAAACCAATTTATATTTTGTAAGTTACGGAAGACTGTATTTGTAATGTTAGCGGCATTATTGTAGAAAGGTCTTTATTTATTTATTTATTTAAAACTCCCTTAAAAATTATTTCTCATAAAATCAAGCCACCGTCTAGCAGCCAGCCTGCTCCACTCCTTGAGGCTATTGTTTGATATTATTCATATGAGCAAAACATTACTGAAATCATTATCGCTCCCTCCCCATAAAGAAGAAATAATCTGGAAAGGCCGATGGTCTCAGGATTTGACCTAATTCTAGAAGGGCTCTTAAAAGCCAGGAAGGCAGCACTTAGTTGAACATTTCCTGCAGGGTGTTTGAATTAAGGGCAGACTTTGACAACAGCTGTCTTGCTTCATCTGATAAATCTTAATTGTGAGTATCTAGGCATTTATGTCCTATGTTAACTGCCTCGGTGCCTCAAAGACATAAATGGGAAACGGGTGGTTCCGAAGGTTCAGGTGGGGCTTCCAAGAGTGATTTCCTCAGGCACAGATAACTTTAAAAGGGGGTTAGTCGGGCTCATGGAGGAGAGGTCTAGCAGTGGCTGCACGTCATGGTGACTAAAGTGAACCTCCACGATCAGAGGCAGCAAACCTCTGAATACCAGTGCCATGGGCAACATCAGGGGAAGGCCTCAGCCTCTATTTCCTGTTGTTGGCACTCCAGAGGAACTGGTTGGCCCCTGTGTGGGGACTGGATGCTGGACTGGATGGACCACTGGTCTGATCCAGCAGGGCTCTTCTGATGTTCTTATGAAGGCCTCAGCCTCTATGCCCTGTTCTTGGCCCTCCAGAGGAAATGGTTGGCCACTGTGTGAGACAGGATGCTGGACTGGATGGAACACTGGTCTGATCCAGCAGGGCTCTTCTGATGTTCCAGTCTCTATTACAGTTCAAGCTGTACTGGGCAGCTCAAGCTGTACTGGGCAGACTGTTTGTTTTGTTTGTTAGTTGTTTTTGCCGATCAGCTTGAGTGAGGAATCTGAGATATAACTATCAGTCAGGGAGCATGGAATTGTGCTGGCCAAGGTCCTGAAACCAGGAGAAGTTGTTGGGAAGTCTAACTTTAGACTTAGAAGAATTATGCTCACAGCTTGTGCCATACATAGACACAAATGTGGTTTTTATGACCAATATGCTTCCACATAAATACAACAGCTACCTTCTATAGTAAAAGGTAAGTTAAGTTAGGAATTGCTTTAGGATGAACAGATGCACGGTGGCCAGGGACCTGAGACCAAGAAGGCATTAACTCAGAATGTCGTATTCCCTCTCCAAACTTTACACAATGCTTCTGTGAGCATGACTTTGCCAAGCAATGGTCGAATCATCTGCCTTTTAGTTGACCAATGACTCAATTAAGTTCATCAGTTCAGATCAGGGCGGCAGTGCCATCTCTCTGTCTAATGAAGCGGAGTGTGAGACCTTTCTCAACTGCTGTTATGGCCATTTGTAATTCTCTTCCAGAGGAAGGTAGAAAGGCCAGTTACGTGTCTTGATTTTTTTTGCAAGGGAGGCAACATTAGCTTCTAATGGACTTTCCTTTATCCTGGAGAGACGTCATTAGCCTGCAGAAAATGACGCTGTTGTTTTATTGTAGATTGTGTGACTATAGCGTTCAATTTTATTACATGTACATGGTTCTGTTGATTGTTTTTGTTACTGTAATATCAAGCCACCTTAAACGTAAGGGAAATGATATAAAATGGATAAACAAATACGTTTGCATATAGCCTCCAAACCTCATTGGATAGGTGCCTTTTGTGCTGTAGAAAGAAATGGTTGGCTGCTGATTGTGAGGGCAGATGAAGCTACGATCCCAACCCCCCCATGGTAGTTTGGCTGAGGAGGAAAGTAGCCAGCTGTTCTCTGTTGCTCTTCAGGGCTACCACTTGAGAAGGTTGGAGACCAGCATTCTATCAATTCAGCTTCTCTCTCTCTCTGAGGCACTTTTTGCCCAGGTAAAGATTTCTCTGTTCTCAGGGGGTTTCTGACTCCTGAATCTGACTTCTTCCCCTGTCTGGATTTGCATTGTCTTATATTATGAGAACCAGGGGCAGTCTTGGTGATTCTGGAGGTGGGAATTTCCATCAAGTCGCTGCTGACCCCATAGGGTTTTCAAGGCAAGAGATGTTCAGAGGCAGTTTCCCATTGTCTGCCTCTGCGTTGCAACCCTGGACTTCCTTGATGGTCTCCCATTCATGTACTAACCAGGGCTGACCCTTCTTAGCTTCTGAGATCTGATGACACTGGGCTAGCCTGGGCTATCCAGGTCAGGCCAGATGCACAGAGGTGGTTTGCCACTGCCTGCCTCTGCATGGCGACCCTAGACATCCTTGATGGTCTCCCATTCATGTACTAACCAGGTCCTACCATGCTTAGTTTCCAAGTTCTAATGAGATTGGGTTAGTCTGAGCTGTCCAGGTCAGGGAAAAAGACATACAGAGGTGGGTTGCCATTGCTTGCCTCTGCGTAGCAACCTTGGTCTTCTTTGGTGGTCTCCCATCCAAGTACTAACCAGGGCCAACCCTGCTTAACTTCTGAGATCTGACAAGATCAGGCTAGCCTGGGCCATCCAGATCAGGGCAAGAGACATTCAGAGGTGGTTTGCCATTGTCTGCCTCTGCATAGCAACTGTGGACTTCCTTGGTGGTCTCCCATCCAAGTACCAGCCCTGCTTAGCTTCTGAAATCTGACAAGATCAGGCTAGCCTGGGCGATCCAGGTCAGGGCAGAAAATATACAGAAGTGGTTTGCCCTTGCCTGCCTCTGCATAACAACCCTGAGCTTCCTTGGTGGTCTCCCATCCAAGGGCTAACCAGGGCCGACCCTGCTTAGCTTCCAAGATCTGATGACATTGGGCCAGCCTGGGCCATCCAGGTCTGTAGCCCTGGAAAAAAGAAACACCAGGATGGGGTCCCAGAAGCACCGACAGCCCCCCTGCTAGGACCAAGCAAGGAGCAGCCTTTCCCTGTGCCGGTTGGTTCTTGCTCTGTGGAAGGTGGGTGGGAGCCACTGTGGCCAAGAGAAGGCAGCTGCCTAAGCCCCAGAAGGTTACAAATTTTATAAGGGAACACAGTGCTACTAATGGCAAAAAATGTAAAAATCACTGTGCGAGAACAATTGTTAATTGACTGTGTAAGACTGAAAAGAAAGACTTAAATAAAACCTTATGTAGTGTACAGTTTATGTTAGTTCAATATAACCTTTCAACAGAATGGAATAATATCTCGTAAAATGAAACCTTAAACCTATATGTGTGCCACGTCAAAGGACAAAACACATGACTATGCACAACAGAGCCCAAGTCATACATATGGAGTTGCTCAACACAATTCTACTATTCTCATAAGGAAAATGCTTCTACCAACCCTTCTGAGTTTGAAGCAGTTTGCTCCTCGAGTATGGGAAGTGGTGAGATTTAATCATGAGTTTTGTATATTCGTGACTCTGACGATGACTGGAAATGTGACCTTACCTGGGAGACACACTAGTCTGCTGGAAAGTTATACAGTCTGCAGAAAGATATATAACTGCTGTCATCATTATCACTCGCTGGAAAGTCACAGGTCGTCTTGTTGTTAAAACTCGTTTTCCTTACGAGAATAGTAGAATTGTGTCAAGCAACACAATTGTGTAAGGTGGCAGACGTCCAAATCCATCTTGGCCTCCCTTACTGGCAGCGCTGATTTTTAATCTAGTTAATCATCCAGCGGTGCCACTCTGAGATGTTTCCATCCGAGCAATATTATCAAGGCAAGCTCGCTCTGGTTACTTGCATAGTTGATTTTACTGTTAATTTTATTGTTCAACTTCTATTTATTGTTATGATAGTCACGATTTTTCCTGTGACTTTGAAACCTCCCCTGAGCCCGCTTGTGGGGAGGGCAGGATACAAATCGGCATGATAAATAAATAAATAAAAGCATCAAGGGAATGGTGGCTGGAGCGGTTAGGTGAAGGTTAATTTGCTATGAGCAGATTCTTCTGTAGGATAGCATTGGCCCTAATCTAGTTCATGGACAGATTTGGTCGTGGCCACATGAGGTAGCGTAATTGTGTAACTATTTATGTTTTCTGAATATTTTTGACCTTGTATTTATAGCCCTGCTGCAAGCTCCGCATGTACCGGCGTCGGCCTTATCGGGACCTGGCTAATCAACCAGGCAAAGCAAACAGGCTGGACCTGGGCAAAGCGTGCCTCTACTATGCTCCCGGATCAATAAATGCTAGAAATAAATATTTGGGTTGGGATCCTCTCTGTATCCCTGCAAGCCTGCAACGCTAGCTCCACGCATGGCTTGAGCCATAAAATAAAAACTTAATGGAGTCTCCAAGGTGCACCACTCTCCTTCCCTTGCTCTGCTTGAAGGGGAGCAAACAAGATTAGGAACTTCTGTAGCGGTTGTTTTGGAGGGCACTTTCCCTTCTGTATTGTTTACGTATCATGACGGTGCATGGAAGTACAGTCTGTGCCAAAGAAATGGAGCCAGGTCATGGGAAGACATCCCAGCATCCACATCTGCTTCCTGGGCTGCGGTCACACACACGAAATAATCTACTTTCAATCCACTTTCCAACTGGATTTTGCCAGTTCACACAGTGAAAGTCCAGTTGGAAAGTGCACTGGAAGTGGATTGAAAGTGGATTAGTTAGCGTGTGTGGCCACAACCCTGGATTCCTTTCTCTGAGAGACAGATACAAGCCCAGCAGTACCTTAAAGACCAACAACATTTTGGGGGTATAAGCTTTTGAGAGCCAGTTTGGTGTAGTGGTTAAGTGCGCGGACTTTAATCTGGGAGAACCGGGTTTGATTCCCCACTCCTCCACTTGTACCTGCTGGATGACCTTGGGCAAGCCATAGTTCTGACAAGAGCTGTTCTTGAAAAAGAGCAGTTTCTGCCAGAGCTCTCTCAGCCCCACCTACCTCACAGGGTGCCTGTTGTGGGGAGGGGAAGGGAAAGGGGATTGTAAGCCACTCTGAGACTCCCTTGGGTAGTAAAGGGCTGGGTATAAATCCAATCTCCTCCTCCTCCTCCTCCTCCTTCTTCTCCGCTTCAAGGTGCTGTTTCTGACCTTTAAGGCCCTTAGCAGTCAAGGACCCATTTACCTTCGAGACCGCCTCTCTCAGTGTGCCCCCAGCAGAGCATTACGCTATGGCAATTAAAAACCTCCTGGTGATCCCTGGCCTGAGATAGATCCAGCTGTCTTTGATCAGGGCCGGGGCCTTTTCAGCCATGGCCCTGGCCCCCACCTGGTAGAACTCTCTGCCCGAAAACATCTGTGCCCGGCCGGACCTATTGCCTTTCTGCAGGGCTTGTAAGGCAGAAATGTTCCGCCAGGCATTTAGCTGAGGACAGCGACGGGACAGCAAGTAAATCCGCACTCCCATACCTCCCATCTCCCTTCACCTACCCCCTTAAAGCTGCAATTTTTTTTGAAATTTTGCCACCTTGAGACTGTCTTCTGTATACTGATTGTATGGTATTTTATTATGGTTTTAACAATCTAAATTATCTATTGTTTTTGTCTTGTGGTAAACTGCTCTCAGCCTGCCAGCAGGGAAGGGTGGTCTAGAAGTCAAAATTTATAACAACAACAGCACAACAACAATAATAATTATATACTCCAAAAATCTGGTTGGTCTCTATGGTGCTACTGGATTCGAATCCAGCTCTCCTACTGCAGAGCAACACGGCTCCCCTCTGTAACTTTCTCTGCTAGTTACTCTATGTTACTCTATGTTAGACCAAAGCTCCCTCTAAGGGGTGCAGAGAGCTCCGCTCTGGTTGCATCACCATGAACATGGAATTCAGGAGCTGAGACATGTGCTCTCTGTTCACAACTCTGAGTGACAACCAAACAGGACTTTAAGTGAATTTAAAGCTCGTAAAATGGAGGTAAATACTTAGCTCGCTCTTCATGCCATTCCCTGGCAATAGTTGCTAGCTGTAAAACATTACAAGAGGTTTGCATAGCTGTATGTTCCAAGAAGGTTTGCAGTGTCCGTAGCCATTGAACAGATGCTCGCGTTTTGACCACATCCTTGAGAGATGCCAAGCTGGAGTTTCTGCTAGGGGGCAGAAAAAGAGAAAAGCATAAAAGCCGGTGAAAGGAGATGGAGGCAGTGTTTATTCATGCATCGAACAGGGGGTTGGACTAGATGCCCTGTATGGCCCCTTCCAGCTCTATGGCTCCACGATTCTATGAGCCGTGCGCGATGTGCAGTTTTAATCTGGAAAGGGGAGTGCACGGCCTCTAAAGACAATGACAATCTCAAAGCTGGACGTGAATCTAAACCTCAAATGGTGGGATGTGGCTAAACATTCTGAAACCAGTTTGGACCTAGGGAGAAAAGGCCGGAACAAAACAAGAACCCTATCTTTTTTTTCTTTGGTGGTAGTGGAAAGTATCATCAGGTTGCAGCTGACTCATGGCAACCCCACAAGGTTTTCAAGGCAAGAGGAACATAGGCAATTTGCCATTGCCTGCATAGCACACTAGTACTTCCTCAGTGGTCTCTGATCCAAGTTCTAGCCAGGCCAGGCCCGTAGCCAGGATCTTGTGGCTTGTGGGGCAAATTTCTTCCCGGTGGGGCTGAAGTTCTCAGTGCAGAATGTGGCTCACATGTGGCTCTTTCACACATACTATGCAACTCCCGGCAGGTTCCCTTCCCTGGGTAGGCTTGAGCTGGAGGGAGCAGATAAAGAAAGCAACTTTAACTTTAAATGTGTTCTTAAAGACCCCCCCCCCCCGCCGCCGCCGGCTGGCTTGGAGAAGGCATTTGTCTCTTTAAACCCCTTCTCCAAGCCAATCCAGCTGGTGTAAGGGGTCTTGGAAGATGCATTTAAAGGTGCTTTCTTTCCATCTCTCCCTCCCACCCATCCAGGGGTCATTTCCTGCAGGAGCGCACAGGAGCAAAGCTCCGGCAGTAAGGAGCCCAGGGGGTGGGCACATGCAACAAGCCCCCCCCTTCTCCCAGCAGCCCTCAGTCAGGCCACAAGGAGCCAGGTAAGTTGCAGAGGCCCCCCCAGCAAGCTTTCAGGTACAAGCTCTCCCTCCTCCGTGAGGGCAGATCTGCGCGTTCCCCCCCCATAGCTAGCAATCCAAAACAGTCCAGTGGCACCTTTAAGACCAAGTTTTATTCAGGTACAAGCTTTCCCTCCTCTGTGAGGACAGCTCTGCACGTCCCCCTCTCCCAATATCTAGCAATCCAAAAGAGTCCAGTGGAGCCTGAGCGGTGGGCGTTGCCTTCTGACACACTTCCAGTGATGTCAGGGGGTGTGGCGTATGCAAATACGTTTTGCTAATAAGTTATGCTAATGAGCTCTTGCACCTCTTTTTCTACGAAATGACCCCTGCTCCCATCTATTTGCTTTCTTTACACTTTCTTTCCACCTTTCTCTCTCTCTCTCCCCTCCCTCCCTCCCCATCTAATCATTATCAACATCAATTTTTACCCCTTTTGTTTTTATTTCTGGCAGTCTCATTTAATGTAAAAAAAAAGAAAAGCAAATTCGCATATTTTCCTATAAAAACATGTGAGTTATAGTTGTTCATGTCTTGTGGCTCTCAAACATCTGGCGTTTATTCTACGTGGCTCCTACATTAAGCAGGTTTGCCCACCCCCTGCCATAGAGTCTGCCCTAAAAAGCAGCCAGTTTTCTCCCAGGGAACAGATCTCTGTAGTCTGGAAACCAGCTGGAGGTTGGCACCCTTAGTTTACTGTCCTGTACAGAAGTAGGGCTCAGTTGAGCCAGCCTGCGCGGTCAAATATTTGCCCAATGTGCCCTCTCCCCTTAGCAACCTCGGTTGTTTAAACAGTCGTCCACGATCAGTGTCAGAACTCGGAAGGATATGAAAAATGATGACGGGCATATTACGACGGGTACGTGTTTTTTGTTTTGTTTTGTTAAAAAAACAAACTCATCCGTACAGCCGGCCTGTTAAAAAAGGAACCAGGGAGTGCAGCTCTGAATCGTACCCTGTGTTCCAGGCTCCTTGTTTACTTCTTCCACTGATCTCACGGAAGGGAAGAGATGCTTATCCTGGGTGGGTATTTGGGTGATGCAGTCCAGTAGGACATAGTGTGTGGAGAATGGAAAAGAAACACATTTGGCTGTTTGCTCTCTTTGTCCGTAGATGTAATGGGAACACCTATTCAAGCTGGATAGCGCAGCACTCATGTGATTTAAAACGTATTCTTGCTCAAAACGTTGATCGTGAAGAGCGATAGGGAAAAGCTGAGGGTGTTCCCTCTAAGCTGAGTTAGTGTGTGCTAGCTCATGGTTTTTTAGCCTCTGGCTCACACATTTTTGTCTTAGCTCAGGAAGGAGGGCTCCAGAGCAAACTAATTTATGCAGTAGCCAAATCGCTCGCTCACAGCTTTAATGCCAGTAGCTCACAAAGTAGAATTTTTGCTCAGAAGACTCCACAGCTTAGAGGGAGCATTGCTCAAGACCCACTCTGTACCAAGATTGCCCCACAATATTTATTTATTTATTATATTTATACCCCGTGCTCCCAGCCATGGCCAGCTCAGGGCGGCTAACAACAAGATAAAACAACAGAGATAACAGTAAGTCATAAAAGTCATAAAACCAAGTAACAATTTACAATTAACAATTAGGACATTAAAAGGTGCTAACATCCAGACAAAACCGTTATACAGGTATTAGTTTAGTATTTCATTCAGGATGGCGCTCAACTTCCATGCCTTCCTGGTGGACGGTCCAGATCTAACATTGAACAGGTGACTCAGGCTGCCTCAAGATTTCAAAGGGGCAGGGCCTTCTCCCTGGGATGGCTCCGAGTTGAACGCCTGGCGGAAGAGCTCCGTCTTGCAGGCCCTGCGGAACTGCATCAGGTCCTGCAGGGCCCCCTGATCTCCTCTGGGAGCTCGTTCCACCACAGTGGAGCTGCCACCGAAAAAGCCCTGGCCCTGGTTGAAGCTAGCCAGGCATCCTTAGGTCCGGGGAGGGGGAGTCGGTGTTGGGACCCCTTGAGGTGTTAGAATTTATATCGGCTAATACCGCTGGCTATAAATAAAGGACAATCGTAGCCGTTTACAAGGCAATGCGGTGGTTTTAACAACATTGAGCGACATTAGGTTTTTGCAGGGAGCACCATTAACTCTCTTTTTTCCAGGTTTAATAAGTGAATGTTTCAAATGTCTGGCTAGAGTTTCCAACCTCCAGGTGGCAGCTGGAGATCTCCTGCTGTGAACAACTGATCTCCAGGCAACAGAGATGAGTTCCACTGGAGAAAAGGGCCACTTCGTCAGCCTTTCCTCGTAGGACTTGGATTCCAACCCTCTCACCATCCTGGTTGCCCTCTTCTGGACACGCTCGAGCTTGTCAGCATCCTTCCTCAAATGTGGTGCCTACTTGGTATGGTAGGGGGAAGTTCTGTCAAATCACAGCCGACTTACGGCAGCCCTGTAGGGTTTTCGAGGCAGGAGATGTTCAGAGGTGCTTTGCCACGGCCTGCCTCTGTGTTGTGACCCTGGACTCTTGGTGGTCTCCCACCCAGCTGTGAACCAGGGCCAACCTTCTTAGCTTCCAAGTTCAGGCTAGCCTGGACCATCCAGGTCAAGAGAAGAGATGAACAGAGGTGGTTGGCCATTCCCTGGATCTGCACAGGAACTCTAGACTCCCCTTGGTAGTCTTCCGTGCAAGTACAGACCACGGCCAACTCTGCTTAGCTTCCGAGATGTGATGAGAACAGGCTGTCCAGGTCAAGCCCAGACAAACAGAGGTGGTTTCTTTCTTTTCTTTTTTTACGGAGTATAAATGCAATCTCCTCCTCTTCATCTTCTTCCCAACCAAATACTGGAGATCAGGCTAGCTTGGATGTCTGAGCTTTATTTGACAAGATTTGACCATATCTGAATTGACCCAATTTCAGGGGGGGGGGGTCAGGGCCTTGCAGCCATTCCTTTGACTCTGTAGTCCAGGGGTGTCAAACATGTGGCCGGGGGGGGCAGATCAGGCCCCCGTAGGGCTTCCATCAGGCCCCCAGTGGAACTGGCCATCTCCTGCTTCCAGTTCTGCTGCTGCTGCTGCTGCTGCATCATAGCTTGCTTCTCCCGACTCTCTCAATCGCTCAGCCATTTCATGTTTTAACCTGGGTCCCAGACTCAGAACTCTGAGCGTGAGATTTCTGTGGTGAATGTCAATAAATCAAAAGTAGGTTTGCAGCTTACAGAGGTAATGTTTTAAAGCATGTTTTTATTTTAAGTAAAAAAAAAAACTTTGTGTTTGTGTCCTTTATAAAGTTTATACCTCTGCTACCTGGCATTACATTTTATGACACACGTGGCCCAGCTCCTACCTGGCATTACCTTTTATGACACACATGGCCCGGCCCAACAAAGTCTCATTTATGTCAGATTCGGCCCTCATAACAAATGAGTTCGACAGCCCTGCTCTAGACTTTCCATAGAGAAATACTTTCCCCATTCTGCCTGCTGCTGAATTTTAACAGCCTATTTATCTTAGCATTAAAGATTTCTGCATTTGACTTGGGTAAAACCCTCTCACATGAAAAGACTTGTAAGGATTGGCAAGACGCTCTTTTCCCAGGTTTATCCACTACAAATGGCCTAGCAAAGAGTTTAGATCTCCTTGTAAACAGTCTGGCCTGCTTTGAGGCGTCCCCCCTCCCTGCTTTATAGCAGCAAATCTGAGAGCATTTCATGTTTCCCATTAATAGATTTTCAGACGGTTGTTTACTGTACAGGACAGCCCCTTCAAAACATGCATGTTTTAAACAGATGGCTCGCCTGGACTATGGAAGCAATTCCTGCAATCGAGGCAACTCGAAAACAGAACAGATGGGAGAGACATTCTATTGACATGGAGGCTGATCTTTTCGCATCGCTGTCATCGGGCTGTTCATATTCAGACCCTGTCATCCTAACCTTCCCGAAATGCCATCCAAGCGGCTGGATAAACCTCTCTGACATTTCATCAGCTTGTTTGTTTAAACGTGGATTTGTGAGCATGCAGATATCCAGGATGTTTGGGTTTTGTAGATGGGGAAACAAGAGGAGGGGAAGGCGAAAAATGCAGAAATATAGGATGCCGGACAGAAATCTTTTAAAGACAACAGAATGATCTTGTGATAAGAGGACAAGGGAAGCGCTGCTGAACGTGTCGCAGGAGCTCTCAGGGTATATCTGTTGTGTTTTTATATATCCAGCTCAATCCCGCCTTCCTCTAAGGAGTGCAGGGTGGCATTGCCTTCCCCCCATTTTATCCTCAGAAGAAGGAGGAGGAGGAGGAGATTGGATTTATATCCCGCCCTTCACTATCCAAAGGAGTCTCAGAGCAGCTTACAAACTCCTTTCCCTTCCCCTCCCCACAACAGACACCCTGTGGGGTAGGTGGGGCTGAGAGAGCTCTTGACAGAAATGGCTCTTTTTAAAGAACAGCTCTGACAGAACTATGGCTTGCCCAAGGTCATCCAGCCAGGTGCAAGTGGAGGAGCGGGGAATCAAACCCGGTTCTCCCAGATTAGAGTCCGTGCACTTAACCACTACACCAAACTGGCTCCTAGTGAGGGAGATTAGGGTAAGAAAGAGTGACTGGACGAAGGTCACCCACTGATCTTTGTGGCTTTAATTTCACAAGAGATCTGCCCTTTTCTGCTGTTCAAGGAATCCATGCTTCTTTTCTTCTAGGTTTTTGATAAGCTATCTGAAAACCCCAACCCTTTTGTTTACCTTTGCTTAGCAGCCGGGGGTAACATCCCAGCAATGTTAGTCAGTGTACCCACGGATGTTAAGTGCCTGATTACCTGCATTATGAATAACACAACGTAAATCAGCTTCCATTCAGCTCTGGAGGAAGCAAAACAAACAGAATGTTCTACTCGGTTTCAGTTGGAGGAGGGGGTGAGGAAAACATCCCCTAAGAGGTCAGCATGTGAAAATGAAAAGTTTCTAAAAGAATATAGGAAATGTCCCTAACAAATTTAGTTATTTTTGTTTTGACAGGTGGTGATTTTGCAAAATGGCATGCCACAATGGTAAAAGCACTGACTGAAAAATCAGTGATGAACTTATGAGAAACTGCCTCATATTACTGACCTGGAACTTCTGCAGTTTCGCTGAGAGCCAGTCTGGTGCAGTGGTTAGGAGCGCAGACTCTAATCTGGGAAAACCGGGTTTGATTCCCCACTCCTCCCCATGCAGCTGCTGGTGTGACCTTGGGTCAGTCACAAGTTCTTTCAGAGCTGTTCTCTCAGGAGCAGTCCTCGAAAGAGCTCTCTCAGCCCCACCAACATCACAGGGTGTCTGTTGTGGGGAGGGGAAGAAGAAGAAGAAGAAGAGATTGGATTTATACCCCGCCCTTCACTTGGGAGTCTCAGAGCGGCTTACAAACTCCTTTCCCTTCCCCTCCCCACAACAGACACCCTGTGAGGTGGGTGGAGCTGAGAGAACTCTGACACAAACTGCTCTTTTTCAAGGACAGCTGTGCCAGAGCTTGCGACTGACCCAAGGTCACATCAGCAGGTGCAAGTGGAGGAGTGGGGAATCAAACCCGGTTCTCCCAGATTAGAGTCCGCACACTTAACCACTACACCAAACTGGGAAAGGAGATTGTAAACCGCTCTGAGACTCCTTCGGGTAGTGAAGGGCGGGGTATAAATCCAATCTCTTCTTCTTCTCTGCGACTTAATTTAGATTTTTGAGTGTATTTTAGCTGCTCTAAGTACATAAGAACGTAAGAGAAGACAACGCTGGATCAGGCCAATGGCCCATCCAGTCCAACGCTTTGTCACACAGTGGCCAAAAATACCAGGTGCCCTTAATAGACCTCTGCGATGCACAGGCATATTTGTTATCCCAAAGAGGAATGATTCTGAAAAACAAGAATATGAAACCATTTTCCATCATACACATGGATCTATTGGTACCTTTAACAAGGTTTTATTCCTAGCTTTCATGGCAGCCCATGAAAAGTTATATTCGTCTGAATTTTTAAAGTTTTATTTTTGTTGCAATGAACTAACATGACTACCCACCTGGAATTCTTATAATGTCTTATATCATGCTGGCAAATAGAAATCGATACATTTCTGATCATTAATAATACAGATGGATGAGTTCACTCTGGAAATTCCATTGGAATAATTGTTCCAAGTGGCATCTGGGATATTTGCAGGGGCGGGGGAGCATTTCAGAAGAGGGGTAACACAGCTGCTATTTTTTGAGTTCTCCGACGTATTATATCTCATTAGGAATGCTCCTAAGAGGCAGCATGGTTTAGTGGTCGGAGTGTTGGAATAGACTGTTGAACAAGGTGCTGGGAGACCTAATTCTGAATCCCCACTCTGTCATGGAAACTTCTTGTGTGGCCTTGGGCCAGGCATGCATTCTCAGCCTAACCCACCTCACAGGATTGTTGTGCGGATACAATGGAGGACAGGAGAATGCTGTAAGCTGCTTTTGGTCCCCATTGGGAAGAAAGGCAGCAAAGAAAAGAAGAAGAAGAGGAGGAGGAGGAGGAGGAGAATGGATTTATACCCCACCCTCCACTAGGAGTTTCAGAGCAGCTTACAAACGCCTTTCCCTTCCCCTCCCCACAGCAGACACCCTGTGAGGCAGGTGGGGCTGAGAGAGCTCTGACAGAAACTGCACTTCTTCAAGAACTGCTTTGACAGAACTATGGCTTGCCCAAGGTCATCCAGCAGCTGCATGTGGAGTGGGGAATCAAACCCAATTCTCCCAGATTAGAGTCTTCACACTTAACCACTACACCAAACTGAAGTAAATCAGTTCTGAAGAGAGCCAGTTATATCAACAGCTTGTGCCCTGAGATTGTGGCAATTTCCTCTTTCCTAGTGTTGTCCATTCCCCCCCCAACCGCTAGGACTGCATACCAACTGCTACACTGATGCAGCATCCCAAGAACTGCTAAAGCTTCATGACAGAAGTGTTTTGGTTTGCCATGGATTTGATTCACTGCAACCCAGTCCAAAGCAACCCTGACGTATAAAGTTATACTGCTTAATCAATAGTGTTGTGATTCAGGCAGGCTTTATGGCCACTGTTTGGAAAAGCACCATAGGCAAGTAATTGCCCACAACGCACACGGAGTCAGCTCTGAGGTAAAATAGCTTAGTCACGCCCATGACATTTCCTTCTCTCTCTCTCTCTTTTTTTTGCATGAGCAAAATATCGATTAAATAAATGCTCTTTTCACCAAAAACAGCCTCTCTTCATTGATGTCTAATCCAAAGCTTTTATCTCTATCGATTTATTATAAAGGTCAGTCTGAAAGATCATCAGAGGCCCCAAGAAAGGCTTGGATATTGGTTTTTGTGATGATGCTATGCTTGAAATTTAAGAGCATTCAAGCAAGAAGGCCTGTTCTTGGATGAGTTTGGAAATTGCAGTGTCTTAAGGATATGTTCCTTCCATTCTCCCCCACCCCCATTTTCTTTTGCTTCTCCTTTTTTTCTCTGTTTCTGCATTTTTTGTTTCCTCAATTTTATTTTCATATATGAAAATCTTAATGATTTTTTTAAAAAGGAAATTGTAGCATCTTGGTCTCCTTCTATAACAGTTTTGTAAATGGGAACATCGACATGGTGAAATTCTTTGGGGCAGGTACCGGGTACAGTCATGTTTTGGTTGAGCTGGGAAGTCCAGGGTTTCCAGCAACGGCCTTAGACAATTGGCAGCCAAGGGACAAAGAAGAAGAAGAGAAGAGATTGGATTTATACCCCGCCCTTCACTACCCAAAGGAGTCTCAGAACAGTTTACAATCTCCTTTCCCTTCCCATCCCTACAACAGACACCCTGTGAGGTAGGTGGGGCTGAGAGAGGTCTGACAGAAACTGCTCTTTTTCAAGGACACCTGTGCCAGAACTATGGCTTGCCCAAGGTCATCCAGCAGGTACAAGTGAAGGAGTGGGGAATCAAACCCGGTTTTCCCAGATTAGAGTCCACGCACTTAACCACAGCACCACACTGACTCTCAAAGAGAACGCCAGCAGACCAAAAAGAGACAGTAGCGGGAGATAAGGCGTTACTTGCCTGAAATGTTAAACAGGCTAAATGAATAGCTAATTTCTTCAGTTTCCGCTTAACTGCCCTTTAAAGTAATCCTAAATGCATTTGAACTTTGCTCTGACTTAAGTAATGAGGCGGATTTTATGAGCAGCGTTGCAGATGAGGTGCCGAGAAACAGGCGCACAAAGTCTCTGGGCACTTCAGTGGCTGTGCTCTTTCAACAGATCCACTGGTGGTGATCAATAGCAGCACAACAGCTTTCCCCCCTTGTAACTCATGTGCTTGATTGCCTCTCTCAGGGCTGATGCTGAAATGAGTGTTCAGCAAGCGCCATCGTCTGTCAAGTATCTAGTTTAGCAGCTGCAATTTTGTTCCCGCTTCCGTAGCTACCATTTGCACTGCGATAGGAAGTCAAATAGAATACTGGGAATGCATAATACAGATAGGGAAAGGAAAAATTCTACAGTAATGTAAGGAGCTGTTTGTCCTTGCATCTGTTAAACATCTTCATTATGTTGTATGCTAATTTGCTGCTCACCCTCTACCTATATGTATGGACTGGTAACTTCCATTTCGCTGCATCTGTGCATGCACACGAAAGCTCATACCTTGAATAAAACTTTGTTGGTCTTAGAGCCAGTTTGGTGTAGTGGTTATGAGCACAGACTCTAATTTGGGAGAAGTGGGTTTGATTCCCCAGATAAAGTCCCGGAGATTGGAGATTGGATTAAAAAATTACTTTTTATGGTTGAAATGGACAAGATGACAAGAAAACTTAACAATATGGAAGCAGAAGACTTTTTAGCAGATTGGAAAGATTTAAAAGACTATTTAGAGAAGAATTGGGATGTAAGAGACAACTTATTTTGCTTTAATAATTATTGAGTGTTAAAGTTTAACAATATGGAATAAGAAATAGAGAAATTTATATATGAAGAGATTAGTTACCTATTGAACTTATGATAAAGGAAGAAGGAATTTAAGAATTTTGCAGGAGGTTGTGGCACTGTGGGAAGCCATGCAGGGGGGGGGGGAAGGGAGGAGGGTAGGATAAAAATGTATTATAAATGTTGATTTTGAGTGATGATATCCTAAATAAAAATTGTTTTTTAAAAAAGAGCTGTTCTCTCAGGAGCAATTCTCGAAAGAGCTCTCTCAGCCCCACCTACCTCACAGGCAATGCTCCCTCTAAGCTGTGGAGTCTTGTGAGCAAAAATTCTACTTTGTGAGCTGCCAGCATTAAAGCTGTGAGCGAGCGATTTGGCTGCTGCGTACATTAGTTTGCTCTGGAGACATCTTTCCTGAGCAAAGACAAAAATGTGTGATCTGGAGGCTAAAAAACTGTGAGCTAGCTCACACTAACTTGGCTTAGAGGGAACACTGCTCACAGGGTGTCTGTTGTGGGTAGAGGAAGGGAAAGGAGATAGCAAGCAATGCTCCCCCTAAGCTCTGGAGTTTTGTGAGCAAAGATTCTACTTTGTTAGCTACTGGCATTCAAGCTGTAAGCGAGCAATTTGGCTACTACATAAATTAGCTTGCTCTGGAGCCATCCTTCCTGAGCAAAGACAAAAAAATGTGTGAGCCGGAGGCTAAAAAACTCAGCTTAGAGGGAACACTGATTGCAAGCCCCTCTGAGAGTCCTTCGGGCCATGAAGGGCGGGGTATAAATCCATTCTCTTCTTCTCCTTCTTAAAGGTTTCAATGGATTTGAATTCTGTTCTGTTGCTTCGGACCAACAAGGCTACCCACCTGAATCTATATCCACTGGAACGAACAGGACTTTTGGAGATCTTTGTTGCCTTCTGTGATGAATCTATGATGGTGGAAACAGTAGTCTGCAGAATTTCCAAATGTCCAGTAATTGACAGGTTTGAGGACAAGACCCCTAGAAAAGATGGAGATTCATGTTAGACGTACGCGGCCCATTCCTATTTATCTATTTACGTTATTTATAGTCTGCCTTTAACACATGGACTCAAGGCGGGTTACACAAAGTGAGTCAGCAGAATCAACAAAATGGGATATGCATAGCCAAGATTTTCAGGGTATAAGCTTTTTTTAAACTAAATTTTATTCAATTTTCAATTATCCATTTACAATAAATAATACCAGGATAAGTACATCAACTTGATCACTTACAAGGGAACATTCTAATCACAGATAAAAATACAGTCTATCCTTCATAAACTTAGTATTAACACATTGTCAACATTTACCACAGATGAAGATTGTCTATTACATCTAGTATTAGTAAAAGGTAAAGGTTCCCTTGCTCGAAAGCCAGTCGCGACTCTAGGGTTGCAGTGCTCATCTCCGTTTCAAAGCCGAAGAGCCAGAGCTGTCCGAAGACATTTTCCGTGGTCATGTGGCCGGCATGACTAAACACCAAGGCGCACGGAATGCTGTTACCTTCCCACTGAAGCCGTACCCATTTATCTACTTGCAATTTCTTGCTTTCGAACTGCTAGGTTGGCAGGAGACATATCTCTCTAGAAACTAGGTAGGCTAAAATAGGTAGCCATATACTGGTAAGTTCACTATACCCGTCACTAGTTTTGGTTGGTTTCAATACGTCTGATGTTTTCCCCATTATGTATGAATTCCATAACTTCTTATACAATGTTTAAGGTTGGTTTACTTTCTGATTTCTATCTTGATGCTATGGTCGTTTTTGCTGCAAATAACAGTAAAGCAATTCTTTTTCTTTGTATATTAGACAAATCATTTTCATATCTGAGATTTCAGAGTATTGATTCTGAAGTCTTATTTATCATGCGTCCAGTTATACATCTAATTTCCTCTAATATTTCAT
>NW_015160846.1:135521-139657 GCF_001447785.1 Gekko japonicus | reverse complement strand
GCCAGAGCTGTCCGAAGACGTTTTCTGTGGTCATGTGGCCGGCATGACTAAACACCAAGGCGCACGGAATGCTGTTACCTTCCCACTGAAGCCGTACCCATTTATCTACTTGCAATTTCTTGCTTTCGAACTGCTAGGTTGGCAGGAGACATATCTCTCTAGAAACTAGGTAGGCTAAAATAGGTAGCCATATACTGGTAAGTTCACTATACCCGTCACTAGTTTTGGTTGGTTTCAATACGTCTGATGTTTTCCCCATTATGTATGAATTCCATAACTTCTTATACAATGTTTAAGGTTGGTTTACTTTCTGATTTCTATCTTGATGCTATGGTCGTTTTTGCTGCAAATAACAGTAAAGCAATTCTTTTTCTTTGTATATTAGACAAATCATTTTCATATCTGAGATTTCAGAGTATTGATTCTGGATTCTTATTTATGATGTGTTATACATCTAATTTCCTCTAATATTTCATTCCAAAAAGATGTGACAAGAAGACATTCCATCCATCAGTGTATGTAAGTACCATTCTCTTTGCACTTCCTCCAACAGAGGGAGTTGGAATTATGTGTGATATCATGAGCTCCCTCCATCAGAAAACAAGAGAAACTCTTGTCGGTCTCTAAGCTGCTGTTGGACTCGAATCCAGCTGTTCTGCCACAGACCAACACAGCTGCCCTCTGAAACAAATTTTGCATAGAGAAGAAGAGATTGGATTTATACCCTGCCCTTCCCTACCCAAGGGAGTCTCAGAGCGGCTCACAAACTCCTTTCCCTTTCCCTCCCCACAACAGACACCCTGTGAGGTAGGCGGGGCTGAGAGAGCTCTTAACAGAAACTGCTCTTTTTCAAGGACAGCTCTGACAGGACTATGGCTTGCCCAAGGTCACACCAGCAGGTGCAAGTGGAGGAGTGGGGAATCAAACCCGGCTCTCCCAGATTAGAATCTGCGCACTTCACCACGACACCAAACTGGCTCTCCATTCTGTTCTGCTCCAGAGAGTCTTGACCTACGAGTTTCTGTTTACCTGGCCCCAGTGTGAGCTGAACGAAGTAAGCTTAGGGAGAGATTTGTATATGTAAGGAATACATTTTTTTTTAATTAAGTTTTTTATTTTTTCCAAATTAATACAACAAAAAGCACATAAGCAAATAACACATGCTCTAATAACAGTAGGAAGATGTACATAAGCAGGTTGTAGGGGTTGGAGGAATACATATTTCAGCTGCAAACGAAGCAGCAAGAATTTGGCTTCCACTGGAAGGTTTCATACATACACATTTATTTAATTAATTAATTCAATTTCTATCCGCAAGGGGGCTCAGGGTGGGTTACAACATTACGATAAACCAATGAAAACAGATAAAACTATAAAATTAACCCTTAGACGATGGCAAACCATTAGAGCCGGACAATTGGTGGCTCCTGATCAAATTTTGGAACCCCGAGGATTGATTGATTTACTTCAGTTTGGTGTCGTGGTTAAGTGCGCGGACTCTAACCTGGGAAAACCGGGTTTGATTCCCCACTACTCCACATGCAGCTGCTGGATGACCTTGGGCAAGCCATAGTTCTGTCAGAGCTGTTCTCTCAAGGACAGCTCTGGAAAGAGCTCTCTCAGCCCCACCTACCTCACAGGGTGTCTGTTGTGGGGAGGGGAAGCGGAAGGAGTTTGTAAGCCGCTCTGAGACTCCGAGTGAAGAGCGGGGTACAAATCCAATCTCTCCTTTTTCATCATCTAGAGCCCAATCAGGGGCATAGCCAGAACATTTTGGTTGGTTGGGCGTGGGGAAATTGGGGTGTGTGTGTGAGTGCCTTGGCCATGCCTGCTGCTCCTCTTGCAGAAGCAGCAGCTCCAGCTACACTGAGACTCCTAGTCCTCCTCTAATCCTCTCAATTGCATGGGCTGGTTTGTGGTTAAACCGGGGGGGGGGGGAGAGAGAATCGCCAACGCTCTCTCTTTTGCATTTTTATTTCATTTTCTTGCAATTTTATTTTGTTGTCTTTTCTTTGCATTTTTAAAAACCTATTTATTTTTCAGCCCGGACAAAAATAAAACGAGACACTGCCCCCCAAATGCCTGCCCCCCCCCCGGTGGCTACAGGCCTGAGCCCAATCTTCCCTGCTGAAACTCAAGGTGTTGTTTTGGGGTTTTTTGTGATGCTGCTTTACCAGCTGGTTGTCCTTCACTTGGTCCCCCGCTTGACAAATCTGTACAACAAGAATAATGCATGAGGATTTTAGTAATACTTGCGTACCACCAGCTGGTGTGTCCCATCTGTCATGCAAGGTTTTGGGGGTGGCAGTGAGAATGCAGCACTACTGTGTAGGCCAAAGGGCTCGTGTCCCTTGGTTCTGTCTCTGTAAATGTCTCTGATGGAGATGTTGCCAGCCGTCAATTATAGGCAGTTATCCCTTCCATCTGATTTTCTTTTAAAAAGGCATATCCTGATTCCCTGGAAGGTCATCTGTCTCTTGATCCTAGGGATACCATGTGAACTTGCAAAGTATGAATGCAGGAACACAGGAAGCTGCCTTATATTGGATCAGACCCTTGGTTTGTCAAGGTCAGTATTGCCTACTCAGACTGGCAGCCGCTCTCCAGGGTCTCAGGCAGAGGTCTTTCCCATCACCTGGTCCTTTTAACTGGAGATGCCAGGGATTGAACCTGGGACCTTCTGTTTGTATGAACACAGGAAGCTGCCTTATATACTGAATCATACCCTTGGTCCATCCAGGTCACTCTTGTCTAGTCAGACTGGCAGCCGCTCTCCAGGATCTCAGGCTGAGGTCTTTCACATCACCCACTGACTGGTCTTTTTAACTGGAGATGCTGCCGGGGACTGAACCTGGGACCTTCTGCATGCCAAGCACAGGCTCTGCCACTGAGCCATGGCCTCTTCCCTATAATACATGAAGACATGAAGCTGCCTTGTACTGAATCAGACCCTCGGTCCATCAAAGTCAGGATTGTCTGCTCAGACTGGCAGCCGCTCTCCAGGGTCTCAGGTGGAGGTCTTTCCCATCACCTGCTGCCTGGTCCTTTTTAAGTGGAGATGCCGGGGATTGAACCTGGGACCTTCTGCATGCCAAGCAGAGGCTCTGCCACTGAGCCACAGCCCCTCTTTGCAGCTCTCCAGGGTCTCAGGCGGAGATCTTTCCCATCACCTACTGCCTGATTTTTTAATTTGAAATGCTGGGGATTGAACCTGGGACTTCTGCATGCCAAGCAGAGGCTCTGCCACTGAGCCACAGCCCCTCTTTGCAGCTCTCCAGGGTCTCAGGCGGAGGTCTTTCCCATCACCTCCTGCCCGGTCCTTTTACCTGGAGATGCTGCCAGGGATTGAACCTGGGACCTCCTGCATGCCAAGCAGAGGCTCTGCCACTGAGCCACAGCCCCTCTTGACAGCTCTCCAGGGTCTCAGGCGGAGGTCTTTCCCCTCACCTGCTACCTGGTCCTTTTAACTGAAGATGCTGGATCTTGAACCTGGGAACTCTGGCATACAAAGCAGATGGTCTACCACTGAGTCATGGACCCTCCCTAAATGAAGCTGCCTTGTACTGAATCAGAGACCCTCAGTCCATCAAGGTCAGTATCATCTACTCTGACTGGCAGCCGCTCTCTAGGGTCTCAGGTGGAGGTCTTTCCCATCACCTGCTGCCTGGTCCTTTTTAGACTGGAGATACCCCTGACCGAACCAGTAGAAGGGATGGGTGATTCAGAAGCCTAATAATTATATTATTTATTTTTCGAATTTATAGTCCGCCCTTCCCACGAATGGGCTCAGGGCGGATCACAAAAATAAAATAATAATAAGGATGATGATGATACTACTACTACTACTACTACTAATATAGCGCAGGGGGTTGGATTAGATGACCCTGGAGGTCCTTTCCAACTGTTTGATTCCTTGACTCATTCAGGAGAGACACGCCTGAGGCGAGGGGAGGAGACGCGCGCGCTCCCTTTTCCCGCCCTTTTCTCTCACTTTCGCTTCCTCAGGAACGACCGCGAGAGATCATGAGCGTGGGGAGGGGGCCAGGAGGAGGAGGATGACAGGAGCTTAAAGGCGGGGCCGATCACGCCCCCCCCCCCCACCCTATCCGAAGCCTCAGCGGGGCTGGCGCGCGCCC
>NW_015160846.1:101613-135341 GCF_001447785.1 Gekko japonicus | reverse complement strand
AGGGGGAGAAGGAAGCCCACCTGGTGGCTCCGCCCAGGTGAGGCCCCGCCCCTCCCCCTCCCCGTCCTGCAGCTCTGGAAGCGCCGCCCCCTGCCGCTGCGCGTTGAAGCAGCGCTCTCGCCTGTGGAACTCCCCTCCACAAGATGCCCTGGAGGGTGCACGCCGGTGGAGCTCCCGTGGGAAGGGGCAGTCTATCTTTCAGAACCTGGTGGCGTGGCAGAGACTGAGAGAGAGGTGTCCTGCGGAGGGCGGACGGATCGACCCTGCCTGTTTATATATTCCGCCTGTGTAGCCTAGCCAGGAGATCCTATGGTTGTCTGGCAGCCAGAAGTTAGCATTATTTATTTATTTATTTATTTTCCAATTTCTAACCCGCCCAAGCATATTAGCAATCAAAATTACCATCAGACATTTAAAAACAGTTCATTAAAACAATACAGTATTAAAGGAGGCGAGCTAAAATCGCACCCGACTCAGTTACATATTTTATACTGTTATATGCTTCCTGTGTGTGACGCTGCCATTTGATAAATAAATAATGTATTTATTTATTTATTGCTTTTCTCCTACCCGTGCCTATTCTCTAATAGGCGTGGAGGAATCAGCATTGGTAATGAGACAGGAAACCTAGGGAATGCTCTGTCCTGCTGCATGCTGAAGCAGTGCTCACTTATGAACTCCCCGCCACAGGATGCCTGTGTGTGCACGCTGGTGGAGCTCCCTATGTGAAGAGGCAGTTTACCTTTCAGAACATGGCGTGGCACAGTTGCAGAGAGGGGTGTCCTGGGGAGGGTGGATGTATCGACCCTGCCTGTTTATATCTATACAGTGTTGTTTCCACGTGTGTAGTGTAGCCAGGAGATCCTATGGTTGTCTGGCAGCCAGAAGTTTATTTATTTTATTTATTTATTTATTCAATTTATACCCGCCCTCCCTGCAAGCAGGCTCGGGGCGGCTTACATAGTTGGTCTATAAATGACCATTCAATTCTCTTATCCAGGGTGCACCCACGAGGAGGCGAGCTACAAACGTACCCGAACTTGGTTATGTATTTTATATTCAGTCATTTGATAAATAAATAATATATATTGCTTTTGTCCTGCCCGTGCCTATTATCTAATAGGTGTGGAGGAATCAGCATTGGTAATGAGACAGGAAACCTAGGGAACGCTCTCTCCTGCTGTGTGCCAAAGCAGCGCTCGCTTGTGGAACTCCTTGCCACAAGATGCTGATGTGTGTACACTGGTGGAGTTCCTGTGTGAAGAGGCAGTCAGAACACTGGTCGAGTCTAACTGCTATATCAAACTGGCTGTTGTCTTTCCTCCAGGGAGCTGAGCATGGTGTCATGTAGTTCCCCAATTTACCCACACAATAGCCATGAGAGGTGAGCTAAGCAGACAGAGAGTTATGGGCCCAAGGTCACCTGATGAGTTTCGTGGCAGAGCTGGTGGGCTGACTGATGGGGGAACTATACCAAGCACCAGTGCTTCCTCTAAGCTGTGGAGTCCCATGAGCAAAAATCCCACTTTGTGAGCTACTGGCATTAAAGTTGTGAGCGAGCGGTTTGGCTGCTGCATAAATTAGTTTGCTGACCAGTGTTCCCTCGAAGCTGAGTTAGTGTGAGCCAGCTCACAGTTTTCTGGCCTCCGGCTCACACATTTTCGTCTGAGCTCAGGAAGGATGGCTCCAGAGCAAACTGATTTATGCAGCAGCCAAATCGCTCGCTCACAACGCTAATGCCCATAGCACACAAAGTAGAATTTTTGCTCACAAGACTCCACAGCTTAGAGAGAGCATTGGTTTGCTCTGGAGCCATCGTTCCTGAGCTAAGACGAAAGTGTGTGAGCCGGAGGCTAAAAGGTTGTGAGTTAGCTCACACTCACTCAGCTTAGAGGGAACACTACCAAGCATCATCTAAACCACAAGTATGATTTGGTGGAAAGATTGGTAGAAGGGAAAGCAAGATCACACAGAGGGCCTCGAGGACACTGCTTACTTTGTTGGCTTGATTACTGTCCCTCCCCCTCCAAAATAATAGTTCTTAAAGCGACATGTGGGATATGGTGCTATTCAGTCCACATAGCTATTGCAACAGCCTGAAAGACGGCGTTGGGTAGTTATGCTGCCTCTGCATTTTAAAAACGTCCCTGATAGCTGTGTTTGCCCTGGATTTTTAAGCTGTGCAGTATCTTTATTTTCTTCCTGGTTTCCCCCCCCCCCTTCATTGGTGTGGACTGAAGCGGAGTCCGTGGCCCCCAAAGGGGTGTGGTGCTGCTAGGAGTTGCACCGAGTTATGAAATATACCTGCTCTGTTGATGTCCCTGATTCCCTAATGCCCCAGGGAACAGACACTGTCTGCTCACAGTTCCTTAAAAAAACAACAACGATGGTCCTTCTTTTGCAAAGAGCCACGTCTTCTTAAAAACGATCCGTCAGTTGCCTTGTACTCAAGGCGATTTGCCCGTCCATTTGTTTTGGGAGTTAGGTATGTGGAAAGATTTTTTTAAAAGTCCAAGTTCCTGGCTCACAGTATCAGTCTAGTTTAATAAACATGGCACAATAGAACACGTACTATATTTATCATGCTTGACCTCAGAAAGGAGGTATTTTTGGGGGGAGGGGCTCTTTATGTAAGAAAGCAGTCTAGCTCAATGACAGCGAGCAGTTGGTTCAGTTTTAAGAGGAAAACGTACGTTTGAATATTCTTGTCCTGAAACCGAGATCTCATGTTAAAACAAGTTATTTAATGAGATCCAAAGCTAATGTGAATTAACCTGGTTTAGGTGGTTTTTAATTCCCTCACCTCATGATAACCTTGTAAGAAAAGCCAGCCCCCTCTTTAATGAAAAGAATACCGAGGCTGAAATTGGGGGTTGAATCCAGTTCTCTCAGTTACAGTTTGCATGCTTTTGTCACTGTACTGCATGATCGTTGCACCCTGTCATCCTTTGGCCTTTTGGCAGTGCCTGGTTTGGAAGGAATTGAAGACAGTGGGAATGTATAGGGACAGCAGATGTTCTTGCATGATGTTTCTTGAGAGGGACAGTGCTATCTGGAAAGATGCAAAAAATATCCTCATTGTTTTTCACTCCTGTTTTCCCTTGCTGAGTAACATAATACTTCCTGGGAAATACAGGTTTTTAAAGGAGGTGAAGTTTTCTCGTAAAACCAATCCCAGCTGCTTTTCGACTGAGGACGTGTTTACTTTGTTGGGTTAGCCAGCGGCACAAAGCTGGATGAAGCCAGAGAACTTGAGGGGGGGAAAGGTTAGAAAAGATCAAGTGTTGCCTGGAAGAAATCAGCTGATCTGTGGTGACTAAGAGGAACTGGACTGTATTAATTTGGTAGATGAAGGAATGGTTTTTTGTGGGTCATATGAATGAACTGCCTCAGATTAGTTTCGTTGTGGAATGGTAAACTTTCCAAACATTATTTTGCACATTCTTGAAAGCTAGTTTAAAAACATTTTGGGGTAGGGTGTCCTTAAAAATTTGCTTTGCAAGCACGCATGTGTAATTCTCCAGTTTAGTGGTTAGGAGTACAGACTCTAATCTGGGGAAGCTGGGTTCAGTTCCCCACTCCTCCTCCACTTGCAGCTGCTGGTGTGACCTTGGGTAAGTTACAAGTTCTCTCAGAGCTGTTCTTTAGGGCCAGTTCTTGAAAGAGCTCTCTCAGCCCCACCTACCTCACAGGGTGCCTGTTGTGGGGAGGGGAAGGGAAAGGAGATTGTAAGCCGCTCTGAGACACCTTTGGGTAGTGAAGGGCGGGGTATAAATGCAATCTCTTCTTCTTCTTCTACCTCACAGGGTGTCTGTCGTGGGGAGGGGAAGGGAAAGGAGTTTGTAAGCTGCTCTGAGACTCCTTTGGGTAGTGAAGGGCGGGGTATAAATCCAATTTCTTCTTCCCTCTTTTTCCCTCCACAGTCAGTCCAGATTGTCACAAGGGGCTTTTTTTGTAGAGATGCAGAACACTTGATCATTTAGATTCACCACTTTAAAAGATTCTTCCTCTTAGGCAGTGGATTTTGAAACAGTGGTAGCATTTTGAATTCAAGTATTTGTACAAACTGTGTGTGGCAGGCACTATATTCTTAAAACAGGAGCCTGGTGGCATTTAAAAAACTAACAGTTTACACCCAGAAGTAAACTTTGTTGGACTTAAAATGTGCCACTGGACTCAAGCTTTGTTCTATTGCTTCAGACCAACATGGCTACTCACCTGAGTTTGTTCCAGTGTAAGCTTTCGTGAGGCGGAACTTATGTCATCAGATGGGTTGGATACATACACTCGTATGCATCTGATGAAGTGAACTCTGCCACTCCAGTTTTATTTTGCTGCTCTAGACTTACATGACTGCCCATCTTTAGAAGTAGTGTTATCCCTTGAACTGAAGGGGATAGCTCATCTATAACAGCATGTGGAGGCATTATCTGAGGGAGGGGGAAGAATGTGTGTTTCCTTCAGAGCTGTTTATTCACATGCAAAAATAAACCGCGTTTTAGTGGGATCTTAAGACTGGTAAGCTTTCTTCCAGTGTAAACATGAGCTAGAGCCTACTGACAACAAAAACTTCTCCTTAAAATTAAAACTTTTCAGTCTAAAGTGCAACTAGACGCTTGCGTAGCTTTGCTGTGATAGACTAATAGACTAACATAGCTATTTTTCTGCAAGTATCAGAAAGCCCTACTTTCCCCTGTTTGAGATAGGGTTAGAGTTGGAGTTAGATTTGAGGATATTTGCACGTGAGCTTCAAGCATGTCTCAGAGCCCTTTGGAAAATTAGAACGAGTTCTCGTGCTCCCCCTTGGACATGCTGAAGGCAGTGTGTGAAAGAGGAGACCAGGCTGTTGCTTCCAGCGTGGCAAATATTGTTGAAATGTGTCATCCAAGAAAGCTGTTTGGGGAGCTGATGGGTGTGAACTGATCCCAACGGTTGTTCCATAAGAGTTTCTTTTTCATGGAAGGTCAGTTTAATCCAGCAGTGTATTGTCAGTAAGCAGACTGGTGCTGGCAAGAATCGGACCAGCTGGGGTTCACACACAAGTCAGAGTTTGTTACTTCCATCTGACCAAGTGACCTGTTTCTGATGCTGATTTAAAGGAGTTGATGTCACAAAGCCAGTTCAAAGTGGGCATCTGTCTCCTTCTGTGCTGTGAACATGTTCTTCCCCGTTCGTGGCTTCCCCAAAATCGCTGCTTTTGACACATGGATTTTTGCTGTTGTTGCAAAATACAGGTCCTTGTTTTAGCTTCGCTCAGTTTCCCAACATTTATCAGCATCACAAGGAAGGCAGCTTGCCAACTTCAGCCATGCAAACTTTGATTGCCGTTGTTAAATAAAAATATTATCCAACAGACCTACTGATATCACCTTTCACTTTCAATCCCCGGAGTTTAGAGTTTCCTTTCTGTTTAAAAAGTTCCCACTGAAAGAAACAGAAGTGGTTCGACTTAGCAGGTTTATGATGTGTCCTTCTGGAGCTTGGCACTGGGCAGAACATCATGGGAAATGAAACCAAAAGACTTCAACAAAGGGCATACTATGCTTTGCTCCTGCCCAGATCTCATTAGAGTTCAAAATGCAGTGTGAATATTCTTTCCCAGGGTATGCCTAACTTGTTTGCTGTAAAAATCAGATGCATAGAAAAATGTAGGTGTAAAGCAGTAGAATTACATTGTCACTAATATGGATTTCTGTGTGAGTCTGTGATCTCCTTGGCGTTTCTCCTTTGACACTCTCTCAAACCTCCTGCTTTGGAGGTTTTCAAACAGAGGCTAGATGGCCATTTGTCAGCAATGCTGATTCTGTGAATTTAGAGGGAATGCAGGAAGGGTTGCCTCAGTGCTTAGTTCTCGTGGCCCTTTCTGACACGCCCAGGGAAATGCTGATCGCCACTTTGCGCTCAGGAAGCAATTTTTCTCCAGGCCAGTTTGGCCGGAGATCCTGGAGGATAATTTTTTTTTGTCATCTTCTGGGCATGGAGCAACAGTCAGTGGTGGTGGTGGTGGGGAGGTATTTGTGAATTTCCTGCATTGTGCAGGGGGTTGGACTAGATGACCCTGGAGGTCCCTTCCAACTCTATGATTCTATGAAATAGTAGTTGAGAAATATGTATGCTACTGTCACTTGGCGATGAGGAAGCAATAAAAGACCTTATATTTTGCAGAGTTGTCCCTCTCATATTCATTGTACTGGCTTTCAGGCTGCAAGTATCAGGTGCCAGAAGTCAGGCAAAGCAGAGTCATTCAGTCCAAGCTCTGGGGTCCAGAAGTTAGGCAAAGCAAAGTCCAAGGTCAGAGGTCCAGAAGTCAGGCAAAGCAGAGTAATTCAGTCAAGGGTCCAACAGTCAGGCATTGTGTCCACCCAACAGCTTCTCTTGTCTGGTTTTATACCTCTGCGCCTAAAGGTCATGCTTGCAACCAGTTGCTCAGAAGCAATCCTGCAACTACTCGTCTTGGTTATCAGCAAGCAGCTGGTGTCAGGCCAGGAGGTGTGCGCTTTGCCGTCTTGTCTGTAGCTCTGTTTTCAGCCTCCGTCTGCGGTGCTCTAAGGGTGAGGGTGAGACCGGTGGGCTGAGAATGGCCAACTGAGGTTCACCTGCTGAATCAGGGTTGGGGGGGTTTCGGCTCTGCACCAGCGAGGAGTCCTCGCTAACGCTGAGCCCTGGCCGTCTCATGACATTCATTGTATCCTGCCTTTTTGCACAGTGGGGACCAAAAGCAGCTGACATCGTTCTCCTCTTCTTTATTTTATCCCCACAACAATTCTGTGAGGTGTGTTAGGCTGAGAGTGTGCAAGAGGGTGTGGCCCAAGGTCACCAAGCAAGCTTCTGTGGCAGAGGGGGATTCAGAGCTGGGTCTTCGAGATCATGGTCTGACATTGTGACCACTGTACCACGTTGACTTTGTTCTATTTATTTCTTCATTCATTCGTTCAATTAGGTTTGTATACCATCCTCTCCGCAAGCAGGCCCAGGGCGGTTCACATCAAAGTCATATAAAACACCTAAAATCTATTAAGTAATTTAAAATACAGTTATAAAGTCCAGTAACCGTATGGCGCCATCATGTTACTCTGGACCCTGAATTTACATTAGCAATGGGGGAAGACGGGTGGAAGCAGATTCTGAATCAAATGGTTCTTAAACTGTTAAGAAACAAACAATTGCTGTTAAAAGCTGTTGTTTAGAACTGTTATTAAAAGCTGTTACTGCCCTCAGCCATACGCTTGGCGGAGCACCTCAGCCTTGCCGGGCCCTGTGGAATGAAATAGGATGTTTCAGACCTAATGCAGAAAATTCTGATAACTATTTTCCTCTATTTTTACAGGAAATGTTGCACTGGACAATTTACAGATCAAGGAGAACGCACTGGTGAGCACTTCTTTTAATCCAGTGAATACTCTTGTAGTTTTCTATATGTGCCAGAGTGGGGCTAGACAAGCATCGAAAGTAACTGCTCTGCGACGGAGTGTGATAAAGAATTGTGCTCTCAGAAAGTTTACAATGCTACTAAATATGCTGGGAGGCTAAAACCTAGTTTACTTTTTGATTAATCATATAGCAAAGCCCCCCCCCCCCGCAGATATCTAAATCTGTGGATTGGGGCCACACTGACACTAAACAGATTTTTCTGCAAACTTGGGGGAATCGCTCAGGTTTGCAGAAAAATCTGAAATGTGAAGGAAAAAAATACATTGGGGGTGTTAAATCCTCCCCAGTCACTTCCTATGATTCTGTGGTAGCCATTGAGAGCTGCTTTGAGTGGCTCTCTCCTCTGGGAGAGAGTGTGTGTGTGGGGGGGATGGGATTCCCCCTCCCTGTGAGTCTTGCGGCCCCCAATCTGTTATTTACTAATTAAAAATTATACAATTATAATATAATTATAAAAAAATATAAACTCTTTGTTCCTGTATAGTGAAACAGGCGGTAAGATAATTTTGACATAATAAATGTGTATTTTTTCCTTCCATCAGAGTGAACTGGATCTACCTTTCAGAGTAAAGGCTGGACAAATCGGTAGGTGGATAATTGGAGGCATGTTTTTTTATCGGAAAATGAGTGGTAACAACCTGGCAGTTAATAGATTCGTGTCCTAGAGTAAAATACACGAGACCTTCCAAGGAAATCGGGCCAGTGGCCATGGATCATCACCACACACATTTTAATTGTGACAAATTCCACTGAAGGTAGTTGTGTGTGGTCAGATTCCTGATTCTGTTTGACTAATACTAGAAACATGCTTTAGTGGAACTTAAACAGCAATTTTTCACTTTTCTGGCCCAGTTAAAATGTGATAATGGGTGGTCAGGACGAGTATGACCCGTGTGGCATTGGGCATGCCCAGTGTTTTGCATAACCAGGGCCCTCAGTTGCAGTACTGTGCTCTAGAACAAATTTAAGAATCCAGGGGCACCTTTAAGACCAACAAAGGCTTATTCAAGGTATGGGCTTTCGTGTGCAAGGCACACTTTTTCAAATACAGTGGAATGGGAGGTAAGGGTTCAAACTTACAGACAGGCTGAACAGCAAATTAACATGTAACATGATGAAGATGTGCTCTGTTTGCATACCAGAGTCAGAGCGGGTAACACTGAGCTCAGTTGATGGTCTCGGTATAAACTGTTGGGTTGTAAAAAAACACCATTTGCCTTGGAAGCACAGTAGTTTTATGCAGTATCCCCAATCTTCCATATTTTCTGGTTAAGGGGAAAATTGCTGTTCAAAAAATCACAAAGATGATCTGACTCCAGTGGTAACAAGAGGAAGAAATTTTATTTACAAAAAAAGAAGCACATCTTACATGACATAGGGTGCATTCAGACGGGGCATTTTGGCCGGCATAAACTCCGGTTGGAATTTTTACACAATTTGCGCATAGGCAGGCTTCCTTATAATGAAGAACTTTGCGCAGGCGCAGAACAACCCAACCCGGAAAGCATGCCTTGAAGCGAAGACGTCAATTTTTACATTGAGGAGACTTTAAAAAAAATGGCGGCCGAAAAGCGGAAGCCTCGGGCTTCTGAACAGAAGTGGCTAGACACCGGCAGAGAGCGATCAGACAGGGATAATGCGGTTGGAACCAGTGCACTCAGGATACCACCACTTGGGGACCTAGTAGCAGAATACAATGGTTTAAAACTGTTTGCAATGGTTAGGGACAGAAGGCAGATGTTCGCCGTGTGATCGCCCGTAAGTACACCAATTCCAACCAGCATCTATTCCGGCATAAATGCCCCACCTGAATGCACCCATATTCGTGTAGGTACATTTAACTTACTGAGCAACCGATTAACTTCCAAAAAGGTTAACTTGCTACAGCTCCAAGCCCAGGTAAGAGAGAAGAAGAAGAGAGGTCCTATATAAGATAAAAACAGAAGGCAATCAACAGCCAAAGAGGCTCAACATCTAACCATTGTGAGGGTGGGGCCAACTGCCAAGAGTACCCAAGCAGAGAATTCTTGAAACTTTTTCTCTGGCATGCAGAGTTACAATATCCAACATAAACATATCCTCCCAACAGCTCCACAGTGTAAAAAGACTTTATATATTTTTGTTCCGATAGACTGGAAACCCAGTGCTTCCTGCTTTGACACAAACTTTATTTCTAAATGAACTTTCGCCATTTTGGTAGAACACCAGATTTTGAGGCATGAACTTCTCTCCAGAATGCTTGTAGCTTTTGGTATCTCTCTGCAGCTTGGGTAATGCGTAAAAACATTTATACAAGAAAACCTACATATGTATCATATGCAAGGCAAAGATACGTAGTTCCATAGTGATCTGATGAAGAGAGCTTCTGCTCATGAAAGTGGGTTCCCTGGGAAAAAAATTTAGTCTTTGAGGACTCGAATTTTATTATATATTGTTCCGTTACAGCTAAATCTCTTTGCACGGTCTATTGTCTGTACTCATGTTTAAACTCTCTAATGTGTGGTATCTTATTTGTAGATAAGCTGACCTTGAAGATTCCCTGGAAGAATTTGTATGGAGAAGCCGTAGTTGCAACTCTAGAAGGCTTGTATCTTCTGGTTGTCCCTGGGGCAAGTAAGTTACCAGTAAAATGGGTGATAGATGGGGGGGGGACTTCACACAGGGGCAGTGTTCTCTCTCAAGTTCAGTTAGTGTGAGCTAGCTCACAGTTTTTTAGCCTCCAGCTCACAGATTTTTGTCTTAGCTCAGGAAGGAGGGCCACAGAGCAAACTAATTTATGCAGTAGCCAAACTGCTCGCTCACAACTTTAATGGCAGTGGCTCACAAAGTAGAATTTTTGCTCACAAGACTCCACAGCTTAGAGGAAGAGTTGTAAGGAGGCCAGATTGGTGACAACCAGGGCCACCACTAAATATTACTAACAGTTAACAGCAGCAGGACAGAGACCTCTGTGTCCCTGGAGTTTTTAACAGCGGCCTGTGTTAATCGCCTGAATGACATCTGAAGAAGATCTAGAAGCCGATCATCTGATGAGAGAACTGAGTACGGCAGCCATCGCCGAAGTGACGACAATCTGGGATAATAATACTAGCACTTATTATGTCACCAATTGGTTGCTGTACTGTTTTAAGTGTTTTAATTATTGTAATTTATGCGCTGTTTTATGTAAGCTGCCCTGAGCCAGGCTCGGCTGGGAGGGCGGGGTAGAAATCTAATAAATAAATAAATAAATAAAATTTCACAGGGGTAGGAGGCTAGAGGGTGAATGGGTGTACCAGCAGCACATTCTTCATTAGAGAGTGTGATGCATGAACCAGACCAAAGTGTGCCTTCTGTGGGCTGCCCCAAAGGAATGTAGCTTTGGGAACGGATAGATATATAAAGGGGTATTTGGAGAAACAGAGGTAATTGTAAGGGAGGAGGTGGTAACAAGCCAGTTCCTTCATGAGGCGCTGTCCTCCCAGAGTTCCACCTTGTGACTTGGTCATCAGTTCTGTATCTCCTGTGTCTTCTAGGCATTAAATATGATGCAGAAAAAGAGGAAAAGTATCTGCAGGCTAGTAAGCAAAAGGATCTGGCAAGAATCGAAGACGCCCTGCAGAAAGCAGCAGAGAAAGGTATGGTAACAGTTGTATTTCAGTTTTGTAAGATATAGAGGAATTTCACATTACCCTTTTTAACCCGTTTTGAAGCCGTTTTTGATCCGTCATGGAGTAAACCAGTATAGGGCTGCCATTTCACACATGGCTTTCCCCTTCCGGTAAAGAGCTGGATCTGAAGCAGTTTACCATTTCAGACTGCACTGCTTTCCCCCCGCTGTTTTTCCCCCGTGCGGGCGATCTCCGCCTTTTTCTTTTTTTTTTGAACATTCGCTTTAGAGCGCTATAGCACTATAACAAAACACTCCAGGCATTCCAATGGGATTGATATAATGCTGTTGCGTTATAGCGCTATAACGCTATAAAGTGAAGGTTCCCAAAAAAAACCCCAAACCTGGAGATTGCCCACACGGGCGAAAAACGGCGGGGAAAAGCACATCGGAACCGGGAGAAGAAACTGAAGACTATTTGGAAGCAGTTGACAGGTAAAACGCTTCAGCCCCATTTCCTAAACGGGACAGAAACGTTTGTGTCTGAAATTACAAATATATTCCGGTAGGGAACCGGTTCTAAAACGGTTCTGTCTGAAATGACAGACCAAAAACCGTTTGGGAACCGTTCCTCTTCTGGATTATATCGTCTGTCTGAAGAACGGAGGCTAAGAACAGTGTCTGAGAGGGAGGTCAGCAGTGGCCCTGGAAAGATCCCAGTTGCTTGGCTGGTCAGAAAAATGATGCAGGAAGAGAGAAATGTTGGTAGAAGTTTCTGAGTTGAAGACTCTTCACACTCTATGGGCCGGTTTGCATTCTTCTGGTTTTTACACTTCGAATATTTTTTGGAAGCAGGTTAATTGGAATTCTTCTAAATCCTACAGACTTTCCATGTTATTGGGTATGTAGGTTACGACTTTCGAAAGCCTCTTTCTGCATTGCAAAATCCAGATCAAGTTCCATGCTTATTTCTGAGAGCCAGTTTGGTGTAGTGGTTAAGTGTGCAGACTGTAATCTGGGAGAACCGGGTTTGATTCCCCACTCCTCCACTTGCACCTGGCTGGGTGACCTTGGGCAAGCCATAGTTCTGACAAGAGCTGCCCTTGGAAAAGAGCAGTTTCTGTCAAGAGCTCTCTCAGCCCCACCTACCTCACAGGGTGTTTGTAGTGGGGAGGGGAAGGGAAAGGAGTTTGTAAGCTGCTCTGAGACTCCAAGTGAAGGGCGGGGTATAAATCCAATCTCTTCTTCTTCTTATCGGGTTAACTGGGAATAGATGTTTTGGCGAACTTGTAAATTGGCACAAAACCCAGCCAGCCAACAAACACAAAATAGTCTGTACGTGTGTTTTGCACGATTAGCAAACTTTCTGGGAAAAATGTGGCTCTTAGTGACTGGTGTAACAAAAAACTGGATCCTTCATTTCTTTGTTTAACGCAATTGTATAATACCACCAGTACTTACTACCTTTGTCACCAAAAGCAAAATCAGTGCTTTATTTGTTGCACTGAATGCAACAACTGGTCTTGTCTGTTTCAGTGTTAACAAAAAACTTTGTTGATGGTTCAGTTTGAAAAGTAGATGATGTTTAAAAATGTATGCTTTTTTGGTTGTTGCTATCACACGGATGAAGGAGGTCATTCCGATTTCATATACGGATTGGAGACCATTGTGTACAAGGATGTCACGCCTGGTGGGTATGCACGGTTAATTACTGCTCCCGACGAGCTTTGGAGAGGGAGGTTGAATGATTGCTGGCCAGGTTGGGTTGACTTAGAGCGGAGCTAGATGCCTGTTGAGCTCATACCAAAATGTGTAGTTGATACACCCGTTTGGGTACTAATCAGAACCTCAGAAATAGATCTGACATAACGTTTCTGAAAAGTTTGTCATGCAGTCTCTCTCTGTCATGCATGCATGCATGTGCACAAACCCTGCGATTCTTGTATTTCAGAAGACAGGTAGGTTAATATTATTGTTCTTTACAAATATAATTTCTCAAGGCCTTTTCTAAAGCGCTGTCATAACTAACTGCAGTGGGGAAGGAGAACCTTGTACTCTGCTCTGAGCTCTGTGAAGGAAAGGGCAAGAAAAAGAATGGAAAGAAATTGGCTGGTCTGTACACCAGTCCCGATCACGCTTACTTGGAAACAAATCCCACTGATTTCAGTCTGCTTCTGTGTAAGGGGCTCAAGATCCTAGCCCAGACAGGCAAAATTTGCTTGAAATAGTTTTTTTTAATTCCACATAAATAAATATTTCATTGCACTGCATGCTGGGGCTACCAGGGAGAAACTAAATACGGATAAAACAGCCTTTGAGTTCAGTTAGTGTGGTTGAACTCAAACAGAAGGATAAATTAAAAAAAAAAATCTGTTGGCACCCTATTAAAAAGAAGCTAGGCTAGGTTATGCCGTTTAATCATTAATGCCCTAGGTGAGAATTTCCTGATTCTGTGCCATAGCAAATAGTATGACCCAGCAAGTCAGTTGTCTTTTGTTTAAATGTGTTTTGTGGGGAAAGGGTGGAGCTTTCGTTTAGTTTTTAAAATGCCCATGCCCTATGCCTGTAAAGTTTTCCACAGCTGGGATTTAAGTGGGAGATACGACACAGGCGAATATGTTGCTGATAACTGGCAGCATATTGTGGTTAGGATCAGGATCAAGGTTCTGGTATTAACCTTTAAGGCCAACGTATCTATGGGACCGCCTCTCCTGGTATTACCCCCCCCCCCGAAGAACATTACATTCTGGGGAGTAGAACCTACTGGTGATCCCCGGCCCGAAAAACATTTTTGGCCCTGGCCCCATGTCAGAGTCCCACAGCAGTGAGTCTCAACAGCGTTCCTTCATAAAGGATCAAGTTTATTGAGTACAGTAAAGGCAGGTCATCTGTGCGTACGTTCAGTGTTAGATCTAGCTCTGCAGGTGGGAAAGGGGGAAGTTATACGGGATTCAACGTGGGGTCCCCTTATGGAATTGGGCCAGTCAGAGGATGAACTGCAGCGCGCCTAAACTAACGGGTTCATGTTCCCAGCGAAGCAACAGGAGCAAGGTATCAAGGTCACAAGCCTAGGCGAAGAGATAAGACACAGAGGAAGAAATTAAAGTCAGCATTCCAGCACATTAAGATGTTCACCCAGCAGCCTCCTGCCTCCCCCCAGATACAGTGGCAGCGTCGCTGGCACCCCAACCTGGTGGAAGTCTCTGCCAAGCGACCTCCGTGCTGTGCGGGACTTAATGCAGTTCCGCAGGACCTGTAAGGCAGAGATGTTCCGCCAGGCCTACGGTTGGGGGCGGCGACGTTTTTAAATTTAGCCTGGCTCCTCCTCCGCTCCTTCCGTCGCAGCACAGGATACAAATTAGTTTATTGTAAGCGTCATCTGAAATTGTCTTCATTGTCTATTGTTCTAACTGTTTTAAGAATGCACTTATTAGAATTGTTGTTCGCCGCCCTGAGCCCTGCACAATAAGGGAGGGCAGTCTAAAAACCAAATTCATATATAAACAGACTACCAAGATGTGGTCGGGGCAGTGCCAGTCAGACTCCTCGCTACAACTGGAGAGGTCTGATTGGCACTGTCAATTTCCAGCAGACATGGATACTTCCTTCTTCTTAAGATAAGATAAGATTCTGCAAAATCAGGTTTAAATGGGTGACCTCTGTCAAGTCACAGAGGACTTACGGTGACCCCGTAGGGTTTCCGAGGCAAGAGACGCTCAGAGGTGGTTTGCCATTGCCTGCCTCTGCGTCACGACCCTGGTATTCCTTGGGGGTCTCTCCCATCCATTTACTAGTCAGGATCAGCCCTGCTTAGCTTCCTGGATCTGACTAGATCGGGCTAGCCTGGGCTGCCCAGTTCAGGGCAATGGCTGCCCCTCCCCTTAAGTAGGTACAAGCGCAGTCCTACAAGTGCTTTCCTGGGAATACGCCCCAATGAGTAGACTTGCTTAGCATGGCCCTGCCTAGCAGGCAAACGGCTCTCTCTCTCTAGCCGGGACCAGGCCATTAAGGGTCTGTTAACAACTAGTGATCTGTGGCGTTTTCTTCCTTCTCCACTCAAGAGGCAAGAACTTTGCCTCTCCCCTTCCGTTTCTTCTTCTTTGCTGAGAGAGCGTTCCAGAGTGGCACACCATCTTTTGTTGGCTCCTTTTCAACCCAAGGAAACGGCAAATCAGGCGCTACATCTGTGAAACAAAACCATTCAATAACTGTATTCTTTACTCAGACAATGTATATATATAATAATCCAGGGCTTTTTTGAAGAAAAAGTCCACCAGGAACTCATTAGCATAATAGGCCACACCCAACAGCACAGCTCATTAGCATATTAGGCCACACCTCGTGTTACCAGAAGTGTGGTCATCCAGCCATACCCACCTTCTGCTTCTTATTCTGTTTACTTTGTTTGTTGTCAAAACCCAGGGCTTTTTTTGTAGCAGGAACTTCTTTGCATGTTAGGCCACACACCCCTAATGTAGCCAATCCGAATGAGTTTCTGCTGTTGGGTGTGTCCTATTATGCTAATGAGTTCCTGCTGGGCGTGGCCAACTTGGGAGCCAGCCGGAACTCCGTTCCTGTGCGTTCCTGCCCAAAAATAGCCCCGTAATAATCAAGTGCACAAAGAGAGGTCCTTAAAGGGAAACGTCGACGAAGCCCTCTGGATTGTTTTCTGTACAGCAATTCCTCCTTATAGCCATTTCCTGTAGTTCATACTAGTATATATTCAATTCAGAGCGGGGAATTGAAAAGGAAAAAAAACCCCGCTGTACAGAAAACCATGCTTAATGTTTAAACATTCAACAGTGTTCAAGAAATAGAAGACATCACGTTATTGTGGTCCCATTCAGATGAAGTGTTAACGAAACGAACCCACAATCCGGAGAGCTTCGTCAACGTTTGCCTTCAAGGACCTCTCTTTGTGCACTTGATTGTTTTATTTATTTATTTATATATATATACACACACACACACACACACACACACACCCACACACACACACTGTTTGAGTAAGGAATACACTGTTATTGAATGGCTTTGTTTCATAGATGTAGCGCTTGACTTGCAGTTTCCTTGTGTCTTTTTACTTGGTTGAACTGTGACTCTCAGTTTTGATATCCTTTTAAACCCAAGCTGTGGACCAGAGGGAAACCTGGGGCTCCAGGTTCCTGTCCTGTCCTGTCCCGTCCCCACTCCCAGCTGGGCCAGCTCCTTGAAGGCAGGGTACAGGAAGCCTCTTGACAGCTTCCTGACTTACAGCGAAGTCCACCCAGAGTCATCCCTGCTTCCATCCAGGCACAAATGGTTCCCAAATGGCAAGGAGCCTTTCTTCCCTCTTCCGTTCCAAAGCACATCTGGAATCATCCCTCCTGCAGTGGTGATTTCCAGGTCACAGCCACGCTAGGCTGACTTTCTCCCTCCAATTGTGTGCCGGCAAATAGCCTCCTGTTTGTCCGTGCCTCAGTACTTTGCAGGACCCGAACATGTAAAGAGACATGAACTTGCCTAGGAAGCCTTGGATGGGTGATTCACGCAACCTCTACAAAACCTTTGTTGGTCTTAGAGGTGCCGTTGGACTCTAAATTTGTTGGTCTGCAAAACCTGTGCGACCATTCTCTTCTGTTCCTACTGGCTAAGAGGAATAAGGATCGTTTCTTACAGGCCACTGGAAATAATCGTTAAATTTATGCAGTCATTTTTCTTCATGTTTTTTTCCCTTCAACCTTTTTTGTTGTTGTTTATTTTTTTGTCTTCCTTTATCTTCATTGCTTGCTCTGTGATACTTGCCTAACTTTAATTTGTCCTTTTTCCTGTAAAATTGCTTGCATTGAGAAGGACGTAAGTCTAAAAAGTCTAAAAAGCATTTTAAGAAACGATTTAAAGGTCGCGATCACTCAAAAGGTGGGTAAAACTAGCACAGTGTGTTACACATTTTGTGTGTTCATTTTTCAGTGTTATAAACAGTTTTTTTTAAAAAAAACAAACAAATTCAGCAAGTCATCCATAATAAGATGACGAAACGTGTGACCGTATTCATGGTGACAGCCACTAAGTCAGTCAGTGACCGTTTGACTTTATTGGCTTAATTGGGTTGATTAAAATAGTTGGTTAGTGTTTGTGTTTCAGTGGGTGTCTGTCTGTCCCTCTGTCTGAAGCAAAAACCATGAGTCTTTCGTCACATTAGGTGTAAACAGGTTTATTGTCGCCTAAGCTTATATGAGCCAGAGCCTGCTTCGGGAATCTGATGGAGTAGGTTGTAGCCCACGAAAGCTTATGCCTCGATAAATCTGTTTGTTTTTAATGTGCCAAGGAACTCCTTTTTTGCTTACATATGTGGATATGAACGGAGAAGCCAGGCAGTTCCTGATCAGATACGCCTTTGCTCTCTTGAATTTTGGTGCCCTGTTCAGAGCTTTCTCTCCTCACTGGGTTATACTAATGGCTCCCAAAGAGATCTCCGTTTGATTTAACGATATTCATTGAACGATGACCCATTCGTTTGGTCTCTGACTTAGGGGTTTACTGTGTGGCTCATTTTGTGCCACGGTCAACAGACAATGGTCAATGTTAGAGCTGTGTGAGGTTTTGTTTCTGCCTTTGAGTTCGCATCTGTCACCTTAGAATGGTTAGATTGTATTTGTAAGTACTGAGTGCTTTTCTCACTTGTCAAGAGGGAATTAGATAAACATATGGAGCAGAGGTCCATCAGTGACTATTAGCCACAAGCAGTGTTCCCTCTAAGCTGAGTTAGTGTGAGCTAGCTCATGGTTTTTTAGTCTCCCTCTCACACATTTTTGTCTTAGCTCAGGAAGGATGGCTCCAGAGCAAACTAATGTATGCAGTAGCCAAATTGCTCACTCAAAAGTTTAATGCCAGTAGCTCACAAAGCAGAATTTTTGCTCACAAGGCTCCATAGCTTAGAGGGGACATTGGCCACAAGGTATAGATAGGAACTCTGGGGCAAGGGGTGTTCTGTATTTTTGGTGCTTGGGGGGGGGCAACAGTGGGAATGGCTTCTAGTGTCCTGGCCCCACTGGTTGACCTCCTGATGGCACCTAGTATTTTTGGCCACTGTGTGACAGAGTGTTGGACTGGATGGGTCATCGGCCTGATCCAACATTGGCTTCTCTTATGTTCTTATCAAATATAGATGCATGTCACTTTCATTCCCAGTAGAGCTGTTTGCCCAACATCCCGTTTCAGTGCGAAAAGAGAGTGTTAAAGTTAGCATGCCTGAAGCAGCCTGGATATAGTTGCTTGTTTATGATTTATACAGGTTTGTGTCGCAGGTTATGGGGTAAAGTGCATCAGGTAGGGTGGTGAAATCTCTGGGTGGCAGTACAAACTGTGCGAGGAGGAATAACTGATAAATGGCCCTTGCTTGAGGTTTTTGTACTGTTCAGGGACTAGAAGGCAGGTAGCTGTTCTTGAATGTGCAGCGTCTTTCTGTACAGTCTAACTCCTGTAGTTTTATACTAAAAATATTCTTAGAACAGTTTAACAACCGTTAAAACCAGAAGCAGTAAAACAGCCCAAATCCTTCTAAGCGAGTCCCTTAAAATTGTTAGGAGGTTCTGCCTCTGCCATAAAAAGGGGCTTCACCTGCTTTCTGAATCAGGCAAATGGAGTCTCTTGAGGGGTGGGTTTTCACAGTGTAGGGAGCAGCTGCCAAAAAGACCCTGCTGCTGGGGGGGGCAGCCTTGCGTCCTTCTGCGTTTGCCATTCCGAGGAGGGTCTCGGTGGCTGATTTTGAGAGTGGGGGAGCATCATTGTTTGTGTCGTAGGAGTGGTCACAAGATTTTAAAGAGAAGCCTCTGAAATGAGCTGAGAGCAGGTCAGAGAGTCCCTGCCTGGCTTAAGGGTTTCTGCCTGACTAAATCAGGGAGCTGGGTGGGCTGTGGGAACAAACCGCTCTCTGGCTTGCTTCTGCAAAGGCGTATGGTGTTCAGAATTCACCGCAAGCACGTGGCACGTGCCTCCTTTCATCGCACGGTCTTGGCTTCGTCGAGTTGCTGTGAATAAAGTCACTTGACTGGGGGAGAAAGGGAACAAGGCCACGTTTCAAAAGACTGTATAAATATGCTACATCATCTGGTAAAAGGGGGCTTCTCCCCCCCCCCAGGAGTGAATTCTCGTGACTAAGCTGGTGACTTTCCACCTACTTTATTTGCTTTCTTCTTGTCTAGGGAGGGGGAAAAATGCAAATCAGGCCATTTTGCTGCGGATTAACTCCCCCCTCCCAAACCGAAATCATGAAATGAAACAAGTCTAGCTTGAAACCGTAGAGTAAGAGTGATGGAAAGCGCACCTTGCTTGATGTGGCGGCTTGATGTGAAGCTTAATGGCACTGAAGAACCTCTGGAGCGAAACATGGCCTTGGGGTGGAATTGCTGACCAGCCGGGCTTCCTTTTTGTTTAGACAAACCAAAGGAAGAGAAGAAAGACACTTTTCTGGAAAAACTTGCCACGCAGGTCATCAAAAACGTCCAAGTCAAAATCACGGGAATCCATATCAAGTACGAGGATGATGTAAGTATTGTGAATCCCTTCTAGCTGAAGCAAATGATACTGTGATCCCTTATAGCACTTCAGTAGAGTTGTTGGCCCTTTATGGCCGTCGCTCAAATAGGACCTCACTTTTCAGGAAAAAAACAAAACTGTATGTCAGAAGGTATTTATTTAATGGTATATAACCCCCCCCCCCCCAATAGGGCCATGGTGTCTATAAGACACTGAACTGCAGACCTGAAGGTCAGTAGTTCAACAGTTCGAGACCCCAGTGCCGCGTGACAGAGTCTCTGGTCCCAGCTCCTGCCAGCCTAGCAGTTTGAAAGCAAAAAATTGCAGGTAGATAAATAGGTACTGCTTTGGTGGGAAGGGAACAGCATTCCGTGCACCTCAGCGTCTAGTCACGCTGGCCACATGACCACGGAGAAGTCTTCGGACAGCGCTGGCTCTTCGGCTTGGAAACGGAGATGAGCACCGTACCCCTAGAGTCAGATTCGACTGGGTTTCGAGCAAGGGGAACCTTTACCTTTACCTTACCCCCCCCAGCCCAGAGTTGCAGGGTGCCGTGTGTCTGTTGACTGAACATGTAGGCCCTCCATCTCTTGTCCCTAAGGGCCATGATCCTTGCCAGTTCATACTGCGATACGTCTGCCAGTCATTAAGGGACTGTGGCTCAGTGGAAGAGCCTCTGCTTTGCATGCAGAAGGTCCCAGGTTCAATCCCCGGCATCTCCAACTAAAAGGACCAGGCAGTAGGTGATGGGAAAGACCTCCACCTGAGACCCTGCAGAGCCACTGCCAGTCTGAGTAGACAACACTGACTTTGAGGGACCAAGGGCCTGATTTCTGCTTCATGGGTGTTCAGGACTTATGAGCTCAGCCACAGCGAATGTCCCCTGCCACTTTTGCAGTGCTGTTTGTGCAGCTTCCAGCGGGAGGCGAAAAGCGGCAATGTTTAGGATGAACCAAACCCTCACAATGTACGTGCTTGGCAATGAAAACGTTTCCTGAGATGAAATGGCCGTTTAGAGATACGAGGAAGGTCAGAGCAAGCTATGCACGGCCTATTGGTAGGAATAACCAATTTCTGATGTCACTGGAGTGCTGGAAAACCAGTTGAAAACTGAGATGGTTCGAAGAGGTTAGCTATTTCTACGACAGGTGTTTCTAGATACTTCTACAACCAATACGCTGCCCGTGGGTGTCGGGGCACCAGCTCACACCTTTCCTAGAGCCCACCAAGTGTTTTTAAAAGGTGGGAGGGGCCAGGTGGGACTTTTGCCCAGCAGGGCTTCTGATTGGCCATTGGAGATTCAGCAGGCTCTGCACATTTTTCAAAACGTTGCTTCGGCGGCAGCGGCAGCCACCACAGCGCAGTGATCTTCCCTGGGTGACTGAAGGTAAACTGTGGCGGCCATTTTTGTGTTTGGCTCTGCCAGATGCGGCAGCCGTTTTTGTGGCCGCGCCAGCCACACTATCAGCATTTCAAACACGCCTGGAGGCTGGAAAAGGATGGGGGGCCCTCGTCTGCACCTTTGAAAATAAATGGTGGTCTCGTTGCAGAGCTTGGGCACACCTGACAGTTGCCTCTAGAGGTCTTCCTATAAACTGACACGTAGACAAGCTGTAAGACTTAATACAACACAACAGCCTTTATTGGCATTATGCACTAAGAAGCAGGGCTATTTTTGGGCAGGAACACGCAGGAACGGAGTACCAGCTGGCTTCAGAGTTGGCCACGCCCACTACAGCCAAAACCTCCGTGTGTGTGGCTGCAGAGGGAAAGCCTGGAGAGCGACCCCCCCCCCAGTGACTCAGAAGCTGGCGGGCGGGCCAGGGGAGCCCCTGGAAGGATCGGGGAGGCATTTAAATGCTTCCCCATGCTTTCCCTGGCCTGTCCAAGGGCCAGCTCACCTGGGCTCCCCACAGCCGCGGGGAGCCCAGGAAAGCCAAGAGAAGACACGGGGTGTGTGGCCTAATATGCTAATGAGCTGCACTGTCAGGGGTGTGGCCTAATATGCTAATGAGTTTCTGCTGTTGGGTGTGGCCTATTATGCTAATGAGTTCCTGCTGGGCTTTTTCTACCAAAAAAAGCCCTGCTAAGAAGTATACACCATAAGGAGTAGACAGTACAGTTAACACATAACTTGCTTTTTAGAAGCCAGATATAGAATCATAGAATGTTAGAGTTGGAAGGGATTTTGCAGGTCATCTAGTCCAACCCCCTGCACTCTGCAGGAGCATAGCTGAAAGACAGCCCTACATACCTACAACATACCCGAAAGATGGTCATCCAGCCTCCGCTTGAAAACGTCCAGCGAAGGAGCCTCCACCACCTCCCGAGGCAGACTGTTCCACTGCTCAACCACTCTTAATAGTTGCCACTATTTCAACAGTTACAGCATTTTTTGAAGAAAGAAGAAAAAAGGACTTATAATTATCAGATTGGCCTATTAAATCCATTAACCACCAATCTAAATATTTAACACGAATGTCAGCATAGTTTTCACAATACAGAAGGCCGTGCTCAATACTTTCTGCTTCCTTTCTTCCACAATCACATAGCCTCTGTGCGTAAGGAATCTTTGAAAATCTCCCTTGAAGTACTGCGGAAGGCAACCCATTAAAACGTGCTAACATAGAAGCTCTGTGAGTACATGGGTCATTGAGGGAGAAAAAAATATGTTGCTATCCCCACAGGAGGACTCCCTAATCCCAGGGGAGAACATCTACCAGCTGTAAGACTCCAGAAGTAATTTGTAGGGGGAAGCATCTAATTGGCTTATTGTTGGAACTTAGTCCCGATTTTTATTTTTACACGTCTCAATCTGAATGTATATTTCACTCACATTGTGTATGTTATATGATTGGTCTTTGACTATATTGAACTTTTGTTGTTGTTATGTAGGTAATTATTTGCATTCTAGCCAGCTGTTCAGGACTGCCTTCTCGCGAGTTAGTTTCTAGAGAAGTTACCTAAAATAACCTGAAGATACAAAGTCATAGTCTCAAAGTTAGGCTTTTTTCTTTTGTTGGTGTTTGTTTCAGACAGTCCACATAGATTTTGTATCCCTTGTGACCTCTATAACCAGGGACTAGAATAATCTAGTAATGTTTCTGTCATCATTTCACTTTTGTTTTGCTTTCTTGCAGATCACAGACCCCTGCCGACCCCTTTCTTTTGGAATGACTCTGGGCGAGCTGAGCTTGCTGGTAACGCTGAGCTCTTTGGGAGGAGCGGCGAAAAACCGGGGGGGGGGGGGGAGCTTCCCATGCTTCACAGTTAATGAAAAGAGCAAAGCTCTCGAGTCTTGTAATCCTCAGTCTCATGAACGTGGGTGTGCAATTGGAAAAGGGGAAATATTAGTACGAGAGGCAGGAGCGGTAGGAAAGGGATGGAATGTAAGAGGCCTGGCTGGATGCCCGAACCTGACCTGACCGGGTTGGAAAAAGGCAGCTCTGTGACTCAGCACGAACCATCAGGTCCTTGAAAAGCAGCTGCACAGCTGCAAAAACAGAGAGCCCGAGAGAGAAAATTACAAGCAGGTCAAGGCCCTGCGATGTAATACTTTTCTAGGAAATTTGCTGTGACGGCACAATAAAATAACTGTTTCTTTGGTACTGACACAGTAGCAAGTGAGTTCATTAATCATTTTGTGGGGTGTTTTTTTTCCTGAATTAGGAGGAGCTGAGTTTTCAAGGATGAAAAAGTTATCATTCCAGTGCTGAATGCTCAAGACTGTAGGGTTGCCACCAACGCTCCCTCTAAGCTGCGGAGTCCCGTGAGCAAAAATGCTACTTTCTGAGCCACTGGCATTAAAGTTGTGAGCCAGCGGTTTGGCTCCTGCATCAATTAGTTTGCTCCGGCGCCATCCTTCCTGAGCCAAGACAAAAATGTGTGAGCTGGAGGCTAGAAAACTGTGAGCTAGCTCACACTAACTCAGCTGAGAGGGAACACTGGTTGCCGCATCTCTCCTGGCCACGGGCAGGAGACGGAGGGGTGAGGTTGCCAGATCCTGTTTGGGAAACTCCTAGAGGTTTGGGGGATGGAGCCTGGGAAGCACAGGGACCCCAGAGAGCCCACCCTCCCAAGCATCCGTTTCCTCCAGGGGAACTGATCTCTGCAGTCCGGAGAGGAGCTGCAATTCCGGAGGATCCCCGGGTCCCACCTGGAGGCTGGCATCCCCAGCAAGAAGGAACGATGGGAACCTGCCTATTGGAAGTTAGCAGGGTGGGAATGGGCGTTTGGTCTTTTCCAAAACTTTCTTTGTCCTGGCTTGCCAGTTTGGTGTCGTGGTTAAGTGCGCGGACTCTAATCTGGGAGAACCGGGTTTGATTCCCCACTCCTCCACTTGCACCTGGCTGGATGACCTTGGGCAAGCCGTAGTTCTGTCAGAGCTGTCCTTGAAAAAGAGCAATTTCTGCCAGAGCTCTCTCGGCCCCACCTACCTCACAGGGTGTCTGTCGTGGGGAGGGGAAGGGAAAGGAGTTTGTGAGCTGCTCTGAGACCCCTTTGGGTAGTGAAGGGTGGGGTATTAATCCAATCTCCTCCTCTTCTTCTACCTCACAGGGTGTCTGTCGTGGGGAGGGGAAGGGAAAGGAGTTTGTGAGCTGCTCTGAGACCCCTTTGGGTAGTGAAGGGTGGGGTATTAATCCAATCTCCTCCTCTTCTTCTACCTCACAGGGTGTCTGTCGTGGGGAGGGGAAGGGAAAGGAGTTTGTAAGCCACTCTGAGACACCTGTGGGTAGTGAAGGGCGGGGTAGAAATCCAATCTCTTCTTCTTCTTCTTGCTTGATGTAGCAAGTTGCATACTGGGAAATCTTTCCTAAACCTGGTTATTACTTGATTAATATTTTAAAATGAGGAACACTTCAAAGTTGCCGTGGTATCAGAATGTGAGAAAACACTGGCAAGGTTTCATTTTTGGTTATAGGAGCTTGCTGTTTTGAAACATTTGACACCACCTGAGTGTGAATTATTTGTTGCCGTTATTATTAAGTGGCCAAAAATGCTTCGCACTTAGAAGGTTGTGGGAGTGTATAAAGTGTCTGAAATGAAGAGCAAGTGAAAATTTGCTAAAATGCATGTCTTTAATTTCCAGACCGCTAATGAAAACTGGGCTCCTTGCATTCTAAACGAGGCTGCAAAAATCATATATAAGGTACTGTCTGTCACTATTGCAGTTTCTCAGAGCAGATGCTTAAATAAAGTGGAAATCCATGAAGGAATTAGAGAGTGCACACAAGAGAATGATAAGTTCAGCAGCTGGGATTCAAAGAGCTATTTTAGTGACAGCCATGCTTAGTGGAGTGTTTTACTTTTTTCCTTTCAATAGCATCCCTCATCCTTCCCCAATAGTATATCGCTGATTTTTGAAAGCCTTTGTAGTTTTCCAAGTGACCTGTAACATAAGGTGGATGCTTGTGGCATGGGAACCACCCTACCCCCCATATACACCATTGGACACTGAGAACCAGTTATACAGTTCCTTGGATTCCAGCTTAGGTAATCATTCTCTGTTTCTTTGGCCGATGGGTGGCTGACTGTAACAAATACAAATATCAGGTCAGCTTAACTGGATTGGCTGGATTTTGTGACTATTCTGAGTTTAAGACAGGAGGGGCCACTGGGCATAACCATGTTAGACAACTTCTATCTTTCATTTAGGTAGGAAAAAATTCTAAAGCCTGTTGTGCTTATTATAAGTGCTGGTTCAGACCAGTGGAGTATGCAGTCCAGTAGTGTTTCTCTGTTCCTGGCCTAATTTGAAGTACTGGAAATTCAAAACTGTGGGATGTTAATAAGCATGAAATTGCTTTCACTTGCTGCCGGCACATCCCCAGCATATTGCTGTCCTCCTGAGAATTGTTCTTTCCACATATTCCGTCCTCTATGGAGTTAATTCCCCCCCCCCCCCCCCCATTGTAATTTTCAGTTCTGCCTTGCATAGGGGGAGATGTGCTTTTGTTTTTTTCAAAGCTATGATACAGGAATTGGTATCTTTTTTTATTTTTAGTATTAAACAGATGTCCCTGTCCCTTGGTTTCAAATCCCCTCATGATTCATTCAGTTGAGTTCCTTTGTGCATGAATCCTGATCACCGTTTCCCACCTCGTTTCTTGGTGGTCTTTTCAGTTGCTGCATCTTAGGAACCCAAATTTGTCTCTTGGGTTCTGCACAGTTGGCCAGTGCCATAGCCAAACCGTCAAAATGGAGCCATGTGAAAGTGTGATGAGTCACATGATCTTTAAAATGGGATTAGATAAGATTCATGGAGGATAAATCTATCAATGGCTATTAGCCATGGTGACTGAGGGAAACCTTCACATTCAAAGGCACTAAGCCTCTGAATCCCAGAGCCAGGAGGCAGCCTCTATGCCCTGTTGTTGGCGGCCCAGAGGAACTGGCTGGCCCCTGTGGAGACGAGATGCTGGACTAGATGGACCACTGGTCTGATCCAGCAGGGCTCTTCTGGTGTTCTTAGGGAGGCCTCAGTCTCTCTGCCCTGTTGTTGGCCCTTCAGAGGAACTGGTTGGCCACTGTGCGAGACAGGATGCTAGACTAGATGGACCATTGGTCTGATCCCGCAGGGCTCTTCTGATGTTCTTATGAAGGCCTCGGCCTCTCTGCCCTGTTGTTGGCCCTCCAGAGGAACTGGTTGGTCACTGTGTGAGACAGGAATGCTGGACTAGATGGACCACTGGTCTGATCCCGCAGGGCTCTTCTTATGGTCTTATGTACTTAAGTTATATCTTCCGCAAGGCAAGATAAAATCTATATAGCACTTGGGTTTCATTCAGACTCCATTCGTTCATGACGGATATGAACCTGCTTCATTATTGGGTTTGCATGCTCTTCCTGTAGAATGGCACGTAGTAGGTAGAAAACAGAAGTCTTAACAGCTGGTTGTGACATCTAAATTTGGGTGCCTGGATACATCAGCATTTTCAAAATCCCTGTTTGCAAGGAAAAATCAAACTCCACTTTTGCCCAGTTGCCTGCTTTTGAGTATTCCAACTAACTGGAGTTAGTGATTTCCATGTAGAGGGAGGAGGTCAGAGGGAGACATCCCTGAAGCACGATCATTAATCCCTTGCAACACCCCCCCCCCCAGCCCCTCAGGTTGTTCATGACAATGAATGGGGGATGCACCATTGACCTCACTGTATTTTATAACATTTTGTCATTTCTAATCTACTCCTTTGCCTTCCTTGCAGACTCCCACAAATTTAAGCCTCAGCTCAGATCACTAGATTTAGAGCTAAAATTTCACCAGCAAGAGACTGAATCGTAGATGCTAGCAGTTAACGAACCTTATCTGTTTTTCCAGTTGTTACGTCTCGACTCCCTCAGTTTCTACTGGAATGTGGACAGTGAACTGTATTATCGTTCTTCCCGGGAACAAATACTGGTAATTTAATACTAAATAAGCTTCATGTTTGTATAAAACATGCTGTTGTCTTGCTAATGACATAGGTGTTTTGTTTCTTAAGAGCAAGAATAGCTTTTGCGCTGATCTATGATTTTTGCAGCTAGAATAGAACCTTCTACATTCTAAAAGTGTAACCAGCAATGCTTCCTGTAAGCTGTGGAGTCTTGTGAGCAAAAATTCTACTTTGTGAGCCACTGGCGTTAAAGTTTTGTGAGCGAGCGATTTGGCTACTGCATCGATTTGTTTGCTCTGCAGCCATCCTTCCTGAGCAAAGGCAAAAATGTGTGAGCCAGAGGCTAAAAAACTGTGAGCTAGCTCACACCAACTCACCTTAGAGGGAACACTGGTAACCAGTGCATGTAAGATTGGTAAATGTGTAAAGCTGTACCATAACTGTATAGCTAGCAAGAACTAGTGTTAACAGAGTTCAGTTATTTTCCTTTTCTGCCTTTTCTAAGCTTTGTATGTGTTGCATTGGCTACCAGTGGGTAGAATTTGTGTGCAAAGAGTGCAAGAATATTTGCCATTTCCTTTCCTTTTGGGTGTTGGGGCGGCATCGTTCACTCTGGCCTCTGTCTAAAACTGGTGAAGAGAAAAGGATAAAGAGTGTGATGGCGGCTGCCTGGAGGAGAGGCAGTTTAAGGGCACACCTGGTGTAGCACGTAACCGCTCACAAATGTTGCAGGAGTCTCAAATTAGCAGGTTGTCCTGTGGTGGGTATTTTTGTTGTTGTTCAGTCGCACAGTCGAGTCCGACTCTTCGCGACCCCATGGACCAGATCACGCCAGGCCCTCCCGTCTTCCGCCGTCCTCTGAAGTTTGCTCAATTTCATGTTCGTTGCATCTATGACACTGTCTGACCATCTCATCCTTTGCCGTCCCCATCTTCTTTGACTTTCAGTCTTTCCCAGCACCAGGGTCTTCTCCAGGGAGTGCTCCCTTCTCATTTGGTGGCCAAAGTATTTGAGCTTCAGTTTCATTATCTGGCCTTCCAGGGAACAGTCAGGGTTGATTTCTTTTAGGATTGACTGATTTGATCTTCTTGCAGTCCAAGGGACTCTCAAGAGTCTTCTCCAGCACCCTAGTTCAAAAGAATCTATTCTTCGGCACTCGGCCTTCCTTGTAGTCCAACTCTCACAGCCATACATGACTACTGGGAATACCATTGCTTTGACCATGCGGACTTTTGTTGGCAGGGTGATGTCTCTACTTTTTATTCTGGGTATTCTGGCCCCAGGCTAATTCTGGACAGTGGTGAGTGAATGTCTGCTGGGTTCTTATGACCGTTGCAGAGTTAACATACTGAAAAAATACAGAAGTTGAGTCATGGTTTTTTAAAAAAATACGTGTTTACCCTTAGCAGCTCATTCTCCCGCCGTTTCTCGAGGTGGCCTTGTTTGCCAAACCCCCGTTTTATCTCATAAGCAGATTACATCGTAAGTCTGCTCCAACAGCGTGATTATTTGAAAACTAGCTAACACTGCCTAATGACCGACAGATGGCTCTCTTATTTTGTTCATGCCCCGTAATGTTTTGCAACCTGTAGCTTGGTTTTATTATTATTATTTTTTCATTGCTATCGTGGTTAGAAAACTTACGAGGCTAGACGGAACCGTTTATTGTTTATGGCAACAAACACACGGGGAAACATGGCCAGGTTGAGCAAACCTGGGAAAACACCGTATTAAAGCAAAACACACAACTCCAATAAGCTACTGTGTCCTCATATATCCGTTTAAATCATATACTTAAATATACAATAAAGACCCTGGTGTGTCTTATTAATTATACTACACTGATAACAAAAAACCTAAAGAACAATATACATCTTGTAGAAAAGTCCACAGCTACAGAGACAAATATACAGACAGGATTCGATGCTGTAGGCTATCTTGCTTTCTGATGAGTGACTGAGGAGAGATGACCAACAGACGGCTCTCTCATTTTGTTCATGCCCTGTAACGTTTTGCAACCTGTAGCTTGGTTTTGTTATTAATTTTTCATTGCTGTCGGGGTTTAGAAAACTAACGAGGCTAGACTGAAACTTTTATAGTTTATGAGCTTGGAAAGCTAGCGTGTGCAGAACAAGACTGTCTTTTTTGGTTGTCTCTGTCTTGAAGTGATGGCTGCTCTCTGCTCTTCACGAGGCCCTTATACTGCAACACATGCGCTCCGTCACTGAGCTACAGCAGAAATTGGCTAGCATCTGAAGAAGTGTACGTGCACCCTAAAGATTGTACCCAGAATTAAACTTTGTTGGTCTTAAAGGTGTCCCTGGACTCGAACTTTGTCCTGTTGTTGGGAAACAAAGAGAAGGAGATTGTAATCCGTTCTGAGACTCCTTAGGGCAGAGAAAAAGCGGAGTAGAAAAACCAACCCTCCTCCTCCTCCTGTGAGCCTGCTGTTGATGTTTCCTGTTTCTGCTAAAAGGGCTGGACTTGTCCAGTAGGAATGGACAGTACTGACAGTGGTCTCGCGTGGTAGTAGAAGGCAGGGGTATGCAGGCAGGCATTGTTTTTGGCTGGAGAGAAGAAGAAGAAGAAGAAGAGATTGGATTTATACCCCACCCTTCACTACCCAAAGGAGTCTCAGAGCGGCTTACAAACTCCTTCTCCTCCCCCTCCCCACAACAGACACACCCTGTGAGGGAGGTGGGGCTGAGAGAGCTCTGACAAAAGCTGCTCTCTTTCAAGGACAGCTCTTATCAGAACTATGGCTTGCCCAAGGTCATCCAGCAGGTGCAAGCGGAGGAGTGGGGAATCAAACCCAGTTCTCCCAGATTACAGTCCGTGGTCTTAACCTGGGGCTCTTAACCTGGGCTCTTAACCTGGGGCTCAACCCATTAAATGGGTGATGGGGAGGAGGAGGTTAGATTTCTACCCCGCCCTTCACTCAGAGTCTCAGAGCGACTCACAAACTCCTATCCCTTCCCCTCCCCACATCAGACACCCTGTGAGGGAGGTGGGGCTGAGAGAGCTCTGACAGAAGCTGCTCTTTTTCAAGAACAGCTCTTATCAGAACTACGGCTTGCCAAAGGTCATCCAGCAGATGCAAGTGGAGGAGTGGGGAATCAAACCCGGCTCTCCCAGATTAGAGTCCGCGCACTTAACCACGACACCAAACTGGCTCTCTGTGTAAGGGCATCTGACTGTGTAGATGTCAGTATGCCAACAAAACAGAGTGCGTGGTTGAGATGAGGGCCGTGTTTGGCCAGGTGCGCTGGCAGCAAACGAAGCTCCGGCTCAGCATGTAGAGCAGGGTACAGTAATTGAGCCTTGAGACTGGCCAGGTCAAGAGAGGGGGCTGATTTCTGTGTCAAACGCGGACAGTAAGATGTGCTTTTTTTAGCCACCACATCGGTCAGTTTCACTATTAGAAGAGCGGGGTTCTATTCACACTCCCAAGTTCTTACGAGAGTCATCTAAAGAGAAATGCCCCTCCCCAGAATGGGGGAGCTTTGTGCCCTCCAGATCTTTGGCCGTGGCCTGGAGAGGGGCGGGGCTGCAGTGGCTCAGAGGTTTAGATGCTGATGCTGCAGACCGGAAGGTCTGTCGTTTGGCAGTTCGAGACCCTAGTGCTGCGTGTTGGAGTGAGCTCCCGTCTCTGGCCCCGGCTCCTGCCAACCTGCAAGCAGATAAATAGGTACCGCTTCGGTGGGAAGGTAACAGCATTCCGTGTGCCTCGGCGTTTAGTCATGCTGGCCACATGACCATGGAAACATCTTCGGACAGTGCTGGCTCTTCGGCTTGGAAACGGAGATGAGCACCGCCCCCTAGAGTCAGATCCGACTGGCTTTTGAGCAAGGGAAACCTTTTCCTTTACCTATGGAGAGGGGCACAGTTTTCAGCAAGAGAGAAACTGCTGGGCTTGCAGAACTTTCCTCTCTTCTTTCCCTTGTTTTTCACAAATTATTCTAGGCAGTATTTTGCTGTTGCAGCATTTCCAACCTACTGTGTTAGACTTTTAGACTTGTCTGCCAGAGTATCTTTCACCAGCAATTCTGCTGCTTAAGTCCAAACAGACATGCAGTTATTACTGGAATTTAAAGGCTCCATACTGGAAGCAGCACTGTTTCTAGAAATGTTTGACAGATTGACCAAGCGGTGATCTTGTATCTTATGAGCAGCAGAAGCTTTTGTGCCACTTGAACATGGGCCCTGCCACTGCCCTTTGAATCTTGTCTTGCGGATTAGGGATAAACTGCCTAATTTGTAAGGACTGTAATTTGCAGAATGTCCTGCCGCTTTCCAGAACCGGTTTTTGAACATGTGACTGGAGATACTGGGGGAACCACCTTATCAAACAGGAAGCAGAGCTGTTCCTCGTTTATCAGTCTGGCATGTGATAGTTTTGATTAATAAACTGCAAGCTGTCTCTTCCTTTCTGTGTAACGAGTTGCGCGTTCCCCGGTAACACAGGTGGAAATTTGCTGGGGAAATTAGTTTTCGAATAGTTAATATCCCCATTTCCAAGAAGATTTTATTCATATAGTTGCGAGATAAGGAAATAGACTGAAATGCAAATAACATAAAAGTATCCAACCACTCTCATTCATTGCATCACTTTATTAAGGGCAACAAGGAAGTAGAAATGTAGCAATTGATAACTTTGTTGTCCCGGTTGGCAGACTAATAATTTGCCTCTTGTGATGTTCTCCCCCGCCCCAGTAAGGAGGCACATCTGCCAACTATTTCACTGCACCTCAGCTGGACAACTATTGCCTCTTTTAGACTGATCTATAACTTAAGTGTTACTCTATAACTTAAGTTCCAAATCCAAAGCCAGTTTGGTGTAGTGGTTAAGAGCACAGACTCTAATCTGGGAGAACCAGGTTTGATTCCCCACCTCTCCACATGCACCTGCTGGTGTGACCTTGGGTCAGTCATAAGATCTTTCAGAGCTGTTCTCTCAAGGGCAGTTCTCAAGAGAGCTCTCTCATCCCCACCTACCTCACAGTTGTGTCTGTTGTGGGGAGGGGAAGGGAGAGGGATTGTAAATCGCTCTGAGACTCCTTTGGGTAGTGAAGGGTGGAGTATAAATCCAATCTCCTTCACCTCCTCCTCCTTGTTGCTAGGACCGCCTCAAAAATCCTTTCATGCCTTTTGCATTTGACATTTTCCCCTCTCCTTGGATTGTAAACTTGCACAAATCATCCATGTTTTGCGTACATCACTAGCACCTATAAGGAGCTGTCCTAAACAGGTCTGCTTGTAAGTAAGTCCCATTGAATCAATGAGGCTTTCTCCAGGAAGGCGCTGCAGCTCTAGGCACTTAATAAACCTCACTTTAATCATTTTGGAATGTTGTGTTTGGTGTGCAAATGTTCTTCTTCAAGGCTACTTGCTGCTACTTTCGAAGAAGCATTCTGTAGAGTTACAGCTGCATATTGAAGGTGCTTGGAAATGTAATTTCCGAGCCGTAACATTTGCATCACCTTGGAAAAAAATCGCAGTCTCTGCAGCAGCTTCGAATCTCGAGTTACAGCCTAAGCGCACAAACACTCCGCAGTTTATTTAACAGCAACGTGAAATGTGCATGCCACAAGCGGAGCTTCGCTGCAGCCATTTTCCTCCATATAGCTATAATAATGTGGTTGATGCCATTGACACTTAGCATTTTGTCTTTGCAGGAGCAGCTGAAAAGAGGAGTCCCTTCGGTCAGCCAAGAACCTCGAAACTATCAGTACAGTAAGTGTGCGGCACGGAGATGGGGGTGCATGTAGGGAAAGCCCAGGGGTGGGGGATCCTGGTTGGGCAGGTGAGGCCCAGGTGAGGCCCAGCTACCTTGGTGCTCTCACACTGCATTATAATGAGATGCCCAGGGAAATGCTGATTGCCACTTTGGGGTCAGGATGTTCCCTCTAAGCTGTGGAGTCTTGTGAGCAAAAATTCTACTTTGTGAGCTACTGGCATTAAAGTTGTGAGCGAGCGATTTGCCTGCTGCATAAATTAGCTTGCTCTAGAGCCATGTTTCCTAAGCTAAGACAAAAATGTGTGAGCCAGAGGCTAAAGAACTGTGAGCTAGCTCACACTAACTCAGCTTAGAGGGAACAGTGGTCAGGAAGCAGTTTTTCTCCAGGCTACTTTGGCCGGGGATCTTGAAGGGGTTTTTTTGGGTCATCTTCTGGGCATGGAGCAGGGGTCACGGGGTGCGTGTGTGGGGGGGAGGCATATGTGAATTTCCTGCATTGTGCAGGGGGTTGGACTACCGGTATATGACCCTGGAGGTCACTTCCAACTCTATGATTCTATGAGAGTTCTGGAGTGGCAGACTTCCTGGAGGTCCTGTGAGGATGGGTCAAGAACGGGAGCATCGAGCATGTATAACTCCCACAGGCACATACTCGAGGTGATGGTGGTGGGGGAAGCATTGGTGTGGAGTGTACAGGGGAGGATTGTGAAGCAGACTGCAGGCTTGGAAACGGAGATGAGCACCGCATCCTTAGAGTCCTGGTATCTTGGAATGACTTGGCAGCAGATAGAGTCTTTGTCTCCTGTTGTGTGCATGTTTTAGATCTGAGTTCCTGGTTTTAGCACTACTTCTTGGGGGGGGGGGGAGCCATGGCTGCCTCTGCTTTGCACACAGAAGGTCCCAGGTTTAATCCCCGGCCTGTCCAGTTAAAAGGACCAGGTAGGAAGTGATGTGAGATGCCTCCGCCCGAGACCCTGGAGAGCTGCAGCCAGTCAGAGTAGACAATACTGACCTAGATGGACCAAGGGGGGGGGGTCTGATTCAGTATGAGGCCGCTTCATGTGTGTTCACGTGTGACACC
>NW_015160846.1:92040-101249 GCF_001447785.1 Gekko japonicus | reverse complement strand
CCTGCAAGGAAGCTCAGGACAGGTTACAACAAGCATTAGATGCAGAATCCACTTTCTAAAACATCCAATTAATCATTAACAATATTAACAACACCATAATAAAATCAATACAGTAATAACAGTTGAAGAGAAGAAGAGAAGAGATTGAATTTATGCCCCGCCCTTCACTACCCAAAGGAGTCTCAGAGTGGCTTTCAATCTCCTTTCCCTTCCCCTCCCCACAACAGACACCCTGTGAGGCAGGTGGGGCTGAGAGAGCTCTGAGAAAACTGCCCTTGAGAGAACAGCTCTGAGGGAGCCATGACTGACCCAAGGTCACACCAGCAGCCGCATGTGGAGGAGTGGGGAATCAAACCCGGTTCTCCCAGATTAGAGTCCATGCTCCTAACCACTCCTCGATGGTGCTTCTTCATGGCATTGTCCAATTTCCCCCCTCCATCTCCTCCCGTACAAATCCCCACATGTGCACAGATGGATGGCAATTGGTGCTGATAAGGCAAAGACAATAGCTTGTACCAGACATTCAAAGCAAGAAGAAGGAGTCAATTTACAAACTCCTTTCCCTTCCCCTCCCCACAACAGACACCCTGTGAGGTGGGTGGGGCTGAGAGAACTCTGACACAAACTGCTCTTTTTCAAGGACAGCTGTGCCAGAGCTTGTGACTGACCCAAGGTCACATCAGCAGGTGCAAGTGGAGGAGTGGGGAATCAAACCCGGCTCTCCCAGATTAGAGTCCGCCTCTCTTAACCATGACACCAAACTAGCAAGGCAATGTAGTAAAGGGGAGACCAAGTAAATAGATCTCTGCCACCTCAACCATAGGCCTGGCATAACATCTCCGTTTCATAGGCCCTGTGGAATGGCATTAAGTCCCGCAGGGCCCAGGTTTCAACAGGGAGAGTGTTTCTCCAGATACACAGATAATCTGTTCAGAATTATTTGGGTAGCCTAAAGTTTTTTTTTTTTGTTTTTTTTTAAAAGCTAGCCTGAACTGAGTTTCTGAGGAAAGTTCCTTTGGAAGTTTTATTCACTGACTTATTCTACTCCCCACCGTTCTGGGGACCCAAAGCGGCTTACGTCGTTCTCCCCTCCTCCGCTTTATCTTTACAACAACCCTGTGAGGTAGGTCAGGCTGAGAGACTGTGACTGGCCCAAGGTCACCCAGCAAGCTTCCATGGCACGAGTGGAGCTTCGAACCTGGCTCCCCCAGATACTAGTCAGACACTTTAGCTACTGCACCATGTAGGGTCTCAGTGTGCCTTTCAGCAGTGAATCAAGAAGGTCTTTGGCCTGACCCTTGCACCATTTCTGTTAGTGTTTCCAACTGTGTGACTGGCTCCATGTCCTCATTTGTTTTAGTACCTTAGTATAATCGATTTTCTGGAGTCCGTTGATTATATGGTACGGAACGCCCCTTACCGAAAGTACAGACCGGATTTGCCGCTGCACAAGAATGCTAGAAAATGGTAAGTTGGAAGCTTTTCTGAGTATTTCTTAAATGGGGTAACAGGGTTGCTATAATAGCTCAAGGTGGCTGCTTGCTGCTGAGGAGAGAGTCTTAATTCCCCGTATATATTTGATGGCAACCTATCTAAGGTTGTAGGAAAGATCAGGGGTCCAGGAGCACCTCAAAAACTAATACAATTTGTGGCAGCATAGGAGTTTTCGTGAGTCACAGATATCTGAAGAAGTGAGCAGTGTTCCCTCTAAGCTGCGTTAGTGTGAGCTAGCTCACAGTTTTCTAGCCTCCGGCTCACACATTTTAGTCTCAGCTCAGGAAGGATGGCTCCAGAGCAAACTAATGTATGCAGTAGCCAAACCGCTCGCTCACAATTTTAATGCCAGAATTTTTGCTCACAAGACTCCACAGCTTAGAGGGAGTATTGGCAGTGACTCATGGAACCTCACACCCCGCCACAAATTTTGTTAGCCTTTAAGGAAGGGAGCAGTGACTCCTGAAAACTCCTATCCTGCCACAGATTTTGTCAGTTTTTAAGGAGCTGCTGGGCTCTTGCTCTTTCCTACTGCTGCAGACTAACACGGCTAATCCATCTTGATCTGTCTAAGGTTGGGTCCTGTGGATGGTCAGACAGGAATCTTGTCTGTGCTCTGGGAAATAACCTCGCACATAACAGAACATGTGATGGGGTTGGTGGATGCTGTCAGTTTTCCAGATCTTTCTGCCTCTCGCAATGATTTATGTTTCTTATTAGCTGTTGTAGATTTTCCGGGTTGGCTTGGCATTGTAGGACCTGGCGTTTCACCTGTAGCTGTGACTGGCATCCTTAGAGGCAGGGCTATTTTTGGGCAGGAACGCACAGGAATGGAGATCCAGCTGGCTCCCACGTTGGCCACGCCCAGCAGAAACTCATTAGCGTAATAGGCCACGCCCAACAGCAGAAACTCATTAGGATTGGCTACATTAGGGGTGTGTGGCCTAACATGCAAAGGAGTTCCTGCTACAAAAAAAGGCCCGGGGTTTTGACAACAAACAAGGTAAACAGAATAACAAGCAAAAGGTGGGTGTGGCTGGATAACCACACTTCTGGTAACATGTGGGTATGGCCTGATGTGCTAATGAGCTGTGCTGTCAGGGGTGTGGCCCAATATGCTAATGAGTTCCTGCTGGGCTTTTTCTACAAAAAGAGCCCTGCGAGAGGTCTAGCACAGAAAGACAGAGTACTCTCTGTGTCAAGGTGAGAAGAAGAAATGTTAGGCAGGTGATTTATATCTACTCAGGAAAGTGGGGTAGGGCTGAGTTGTAGGAGCTCCCCAGGCTGTGACAAGATAATCTCCATCTTTCTGTGTTATACCTCTGAGGATGCCAGTCACAGCTGCTGGCGAAACGTCAGGTCCTACAATGCCAAGCATTAAAAAGACTTAACAGACACCAGAAGCATTGCTGAAGAGGCTACACAGAGAAGCTTACATAACCACAATGAAATCAAACAAATACATCAAAAATATTAAACCTGTAACTTGCCACCAACTATGAAAAGAACGTGTCAGTGAGGGTAAACAAAGCTATGAAGGCTTGATTCTTTTTGAAAAGGGTTTTAACAGCAGCAATCAGATCCATCATGTGTCCTGGAAGCAGTAATCATCAACTTCCACTAAAACAACAACACAAAATGTTTGGTCTACAGTGAGGCTGCCTTAATTGGCATTGCAGGAACTAAGCAAATAACCTTTTTTATGCAGTGCATGCGCTGGATGGTTGATCTTTTTTTATTCAGGTGTTTTGTTGTTATTTTCCCTCTCTGTTTAATGAAAATGAAAATTAATTTTCTTGTTTCTCGCAGGTGGAACTATGCAATAAATAGTATTCTTGAGGTCCATATCAGGAGGTGTGCCCACATGTGGTCGTGGAGTAACATAAGGCAACATAGGCAACTTCTGAAATGTTACAAAAATGTTTATAAAAACAAGCTGACTCAGGCAAAAGTGTCAGAAGAAACACAGAAGCAAATGCAGGTACTTGGTGTGTCTCTAGAAGGATTGAATGAGGTGAGGTGGGAAAGCTAGTCTGCCAGGAAACCCGCTGCCATAGATGGAAATACATTTCCACATATGCCCAAATATTAGTTTCTCCTCCTGTCTCATGTCTGTACGTTAAAATATTTATAATGTGCCTTCCCCTTGCCCCCCAAAGAAGGGGGCCCATGGTGAACTTGCATATCGTGCCAATGAAGCAATGTACCAAACTTGAGTCCTGGGCCCCCAGGTGGGCCTCCTGATGGCGTCTGGTTCTTTTGGCGACTTGGGGACACAGAACGTTGGACTAGACGGGCCGTTGACCGGATCCAACATGGCTTCTCTTAGGTTCTCAGTAGAGATCATTATCCAAAAAACAACCAACAATCAAGCAGTGGTTAGCCAAAAGCCCTCTTGATCCCTCTAGCGTGTTCTTCTTAAAGGAGTGAGCTCCCAGAAGAGATCAGGGCCCTGCGGGACCTTCTACAGTCCCGCGGGGCCTGCAAGACGGAGCTCTTCCGCCAGGCTTTCAGCTAGGAGCCACCACCATCACCAGCATTGTCACCATCACTTTAATAGCAACAGAAGCTTATAGAGCCCGGTGCCTGGTTTACTACTGACAGCCTGTGCCCACCCAGCGTCTACGGGAAGATCAATGAGCTGAATACTCCAATAACCTATAGCGTGTGTAACGCCCTCTCCTTAACAGCAGAACCCTTCTGCTAGCACCTTGATGCGCTTTTAATGAATTGTTTTAGAAATTTTATGATATCTGAATGTTAGTATGCTTTTATTTGTGAAGGCTCGCCCTGAGCCTGCTTAAGCGGGGAGGGCGGGGTACAGATTTGAAGAAATAAAAAAAATAAAACAAGGTTGGCAAGGTAGAGAAGCTTTGGCCCTCCAGTGAAAGACCGCTCCGCAGGGCTGGAGACATTGGCAAAAAAGGCTAGCCAATGGGCCGCCACCTTCTTAGCTCGTTGACTCCGTAGTAAGCACTCAGCATGCCCTTTGTCAGGAAGCCTGTTTCTTCTGAAACAGTGAACTTGGCTTAGTAGGTGAGACCTGGCCCAAAGGGATTTTACCCTGCAGATGTGCCTCCCAGAAGGCTTGGGTCAGGAAGGAGGGTGGTACCGACGCACACAAATGGGTGGACTTCACTTGGACACACTTTCAGAGCATTAAAGTGTGTTTGTCTGTTTGCTCCTCAGGATTTAGAAAAAAATCTAGACGTCTTCAATATCGTTTTAGCACGGCAGCAAGCACAAGTCGAGGTACGTTCTGCAGCTTGCCTTCCCCATGTTCATTTCATAAACACAACGCTAGAAGATAGGCAGGGGTCTGAATATGAGTCATGCCCCACTTTCTCCCTGCCAGATCAGTTTGGAAACCATTTGTTTTTAAATTTAAGTAAATGATGGCCTAGAGAACTTAGACTGGTGGTCTTTGAAAAAAGACAACAGCCGTCTCAACCAGTGTGCTGTCACTCAATGTCAGACTCTTGAACAAACTTGCTCTCAACAACACTCTCTTTGCAGTGATTTGTTTATTGAGAGATGAGGCTTTATCAAGCTAAGTCCATCTTGTGTCAGAACTGACTCTTTTGGCGCCAGTCTGGGTATTATACATGATTCAAACGAGCCCCCCCCCCGTGACCCATCCAATCCATTCATACAGCAGCAGCTAAATCTAGCGCGCTTCGTTAGCCTTCCTCCCCCCACCCGCAAACCTACAGTTACACTATCTACTGAGGCCGGCTAGTGGAGACTGGCATTCAAGGTCATCGTACATTCTTCCCAGCTCGGGAGGCTCACTTGGAAAGCAGTTATAAATCAGCACAGCAAAGACATTCTCAGACACTCACCCACAAGCTGCCCCCCTATTCCCCATAGCGAAGAAACAGCGCATTACAGGTGCAGTACAGGCCATAAAACATAACATGAGAAATCTATGGCAAATGAGGACTCGAGTTTGACACTCAGACGTAGTCTTTAAATTTGCCTTAGGCCTGTTCCTTTAAGTGTCAGTTTTGTGTTTCATTAAAAAAAATTATCTATTTTTATTTACTGTATTTATATCGCACCTTTCTTCACCCCAATGGGGACCCAAAGCAGCTCACATCCTTCTCCTCTGCCCCATTTTATCATCACAACAACCCCGCAAGGTAGGTTAGGCTGGGAGCGCGTGACTGGCCCAAGGTCACCCAGCAAGCTTTCAAGACACAAAGTGAGGATTCGAACCTGGATTTCTTAGATCCTAGTTTGACGCTTTAACCACTGCAGCACGCTGGCTCTGTTATAAGCATTGGGGTGTTTGAAGCAACGGAATCTTTACTTCTCATGCGTTTTCTTATTGGTGTTTGGTCATAGGTTATAAGGTCGGGACAAAAGTTACTGAGGAAGAAGTCCACTGATGCAGAGAAAAAAGGAGGCGGTTGGTTTAGTGGACTGTGGGGCAAGAAGGAGTCTAAGAAAAAAGAAGACGAAGAAGAGCTGTCCGTTCCTGAAAGTAGGTTTGAACTTAAAGCTAACGTCCGTATGCTTGCTGCTTAATTTAATCCTCTTTTCCACCCTAAGACTTGTTCATGTGTCGTGATGAGCAGAGGTTTGCTCGTGATGGGCATGAGCGCAGCATGTTGTCATGCTTTCAATTCTCTTCCTCCCTCCACCCCCTTGTGCACAGAGTGAAACGGAAGGATTCAAACCCTAGTTTGCCATAATCTCCGAGTGTAGGTCCCTGGACAAAACTGGAGTTTGTTTACACCCCGGAAGCTGGGAGGCTAATCCTCGGGCAAGCACAGAAAGCGAGGTGCTGCCATAAAGGGTTCTGCAGCAGATGAATAATGTTAACGTGCCAGTGGAGAGCTTGGCAAAAATGGCCATTCTGTGCCTGATAGGATAACTGTTGACACCTCTTGATACTAGACTTGGGGTCTACAATGTAGTGCCCATGGGCATCGTGGTCCCTGCTGGCACCTTTCCTGGTGCCCGCCAAGAAGAGGAAGAGGTTGGTTTTGTATCCTGCCCTTCACTACCCGAAGGAGTCTCAGAGCAGCTTACACTCCATTTTCCTCCCCACAACAGACACCCTGCAAGGTAGGCGGGGCCCAGAGAGCTCTCTCTCGAGGACTGCTCTTGAGGGAACAGCTCTGAGAGAACTTGTGACCGACCCAAGGTCACCCAGCTGGCTTCATGTGGAGGAGTGGGGAATCAAACCCAGTTCTCCCAGATTAGACTCCACACTCCTAACCATGACACCAAACTGACTCTCAAACTGGCCAAGTGTTTTTAAACAGTGGGCAGGACCTGGTGGGGCTTCTCCCCAGCAAGGCTTCTGATTGGCCATTGGAGATTTGATTGGCTGTGCCACAGCTGCAGCCATAACTGCCACAGGACAAGGATCTTCAGGTGAGCCGTGGCAGCCATTTTGCGGCCGGCTCCACCTCCTGCAGCAGCCATTTGGTGGGCCATGCCCACCTTGCGGTGCCAAAATCCAAAGGTGCCAACAGGCTCAAATAGGTTGGGCGGGCCCTGCTCTGGACAATCACTCGAGGCCCCGCCATAGTTACAGATTAGTACATAATGTAATAGCCTCTTGAATGTTTTTGGTTCCTGCTTTAACTGCTTCTTTCTCTGAAACAGTGCAGGGGGGGGGAATGTAATTTCAGAAAATCACAAGAACTGTGCTACCTGCAGAGGTTTGTGTCTGGCAGAGAGATCGTTAGTACTGTCTGAATGGGTTTAACAAATGAACTTTTAAGTCCATCTTGTTAACAATCACACAATTGCTTGTGTAGTGATTGAAAGGCTGATAACAATTTGTTGGTGCCTTTATTAGCGATCGATGACCTCATGACGCCAGAAGAGAAGACGAAGCTTTTCACTGCCATTGGCTATAGTGACAGTTCTCATAATCTTGCGTTGCCCAAGAAGGTATTTGCACCTTTTCATAAAAACAGGACTATCAAATCGATGTGTTTATGTTAAAGGGGGGAAGTATTTTTTAACTTTGGGGTTTTCCCCTCCATTGAATGAAAGTTGATTCAAAATGGACTGAATGCCCCGCTAGACCAAATTTCCTGGTCTTTCTCACCAGCAGTTCATAAAATAGGTTTATGGTTTTGTCTGCTTTATGGCTGGCAAAACTGCTGGATTTCACATTTGCGGGGAGGCCCGCATACAATAGAGCTCAGTGCCTGTCAAATTTAATAATAAGAAAAGTTGGTTTTTATACCCCACTTTTCTCTACCTCGAGGAGTCTCAAAGCAGCTTCCGGTCAGTGTTCCCTCTAAGCTGAGTTGGTGTGAGCTAGCTCACAGTTTTTTAGCCTCTTGTTCACACATTTATGTCTTAGCTCAGGAAGTATGGCTCCAGAGCAAACTAATTTATGCAGGAGCCAAACCGCTCGCTCACAATTTTAATGCCCGGAGCTCAGAAAGGAGAATTTTTGCTCACAAGACTCCACAGCTTAGAGGGAACATTGCTTCCGGTCACATTCCCTTTCTCCCCTGAAAACAGGCACCTTGTGAGGCAGGTGGGGCTGAGAGAGTTCTGAGAGAACTGGGACTGGCCCAAGGTCACTCAGCAGGCTTCATGTGGAAAAGTGGGGAATCAAATCCGGCTCTCCAGATTAGAGCCCACCGCTCTTAACCACTTCACCGTGCTGGCTGTCTTGCGGGAGATTCGTACCCCTTGATCTTGTTCTGTGCCCACCACAGAGTGCTGGCTAAGGAGTTTAGGGCACTGCACACAGAGACCCTTTAAGCAACTGTGAAGTCTGGGTTACCATGGCAATGGGTGGGGAGGAAGTCATCGCAGTTTCAGCCTCGTCACTCCAACTGCACAAATACCAGGATAGGGCCGTAGTAATAACAGACCGCTCTACCTGAAGAACCCCTTTATTTGCATCCTTTCCTGACCAGTGGTTCCTTTAATATGATACATTGCTAGGCATATGCTGTGTTAACCAGCCCTTACTGAATATTGTCCACAGCAGAATGTGGGGGTGACTTCTTCTTTTTGTTTCCTGTCTAGTATGTTGCCCGTGTGATGTCTCTGAAGCTGTTAAGTACTTCCTTCACGATTAAAGAAGACAGAAATACTCCAGACACTCTTAAGATCCAGATTATTGATTTAAGCACTAAAATATCACAGAGGCCAGGAGCACAAGCCCTTAAGTAAGTGCTTCATGTAATATTGATTTCTGGTTTTGGGGGGGGGGGTATGTAGGGACATCCGCTAGGTGATGTGTTCCTTCAAAAATAAAATTTAAAAAGAATAGAGGAATAATTGGACAGTGCCTTACAAGAGCCAGGACAACTTTGAAATGCCCACGACCTTTTAAAACTATTAGTTGTGAAAAAGAGGCACATGAACATTTAAAGCAGCCTTATATTGACTCAGACCCTTGGTCCGTCACAGTCAGTATTAAGAGGCTGAGCTGCAGACCGGAAGGTGTGTAGTTTGGCAGTTCGAGACCCGAGTGCCGCGTGATGGAGTGAGCTCCCGTCTCTGGCCGCAGCTCCTGCCAAACTAGCAGTTCGAAAGCAAGAAATTTCAAGTAGATAAATAGGTACTGCTCCGGTGGGAAGGTAACAGTGTTCTGCATGCCGTCCACATGACCACAGAAATGTCTTCAGACAGTGCCGGCTCTTCGGCTTGGAAACAGAGATGAGCACCACCCCCTAGAGTCAGATTCGACTGGCTTTTGAATAAGGGAAACCTTTACCTTTACTATT
>NW_015160846.1:74140-91083 GCF_001447785.1 Gekko japonicus | reverse complement strand
GGTGGGGCTGAGAGAGTTCTGAGAGAACTGGGACTGGCCCAAGGTCACTCAGCAGGCTTCATGTGGAAAAGTGGGGAATCAAATCCGGCTCTCCAGATTAGAGCCCACCGCTCTTAACCACTTCACCGTGCTGGCTGTCTTGCGGGAGATTGGTACCCCTTGATCTTGTTCTGTGCCCACCACAGAGTGCTGGCTAAGGAGTTTAGGGCACTGCACACAGAGACCCTTTAAGCAACTGTGAAGTCTGGGTTACCATGGCAATGGGTGGGGAGGAAGTCATCGCAGTTTCAGCCTCGTCACTCCAACTGCACAAATACCAGGATAGGGCCGTAGTAATAACAGACCGCTCTACCTGAAGAACCCCTTTATTTGCATCCTTTCCTGACCAGTGGTTCCTTTAATATGATACATTGCTAGGCATATGCTGTGTTAACCAGCCCTTACTGAATATTGTCCACAGCAGAATGTGGGGGTGACTTCTTCTTTTTGTTTCCTGTCTAGTATGTTGCCCGTGTGATGTCTCTGAAGCTGTTAAGTACTTCCTTCACGATTAAAGAAGACAGAAATACTCCAGACACTCTTAAGATCCAGATTATTGATTTAAGCACTAAAATATCACAGAGGCCAGGAGCACAAGCCCTTAAGTAAGTGCTTCATGTAATATTGATTTCTGGTTTTGGGGGGGGGGGTATGTGGGGACATCCGCTAGGTGATGTGTTCCTTCAAAAATAAAATTTAAAAAGAATAGAGGAATAATTGGACAGTGCCTTACAAGAGCCAGGACAACTTTGAAATGCCCACGACCTTTTAAAACTATTAGTTGTGAAAAAGAGGCACATGAACATTTAAAGCAGCCTTATATTGACTCAGACCCTTGGTCCGTCACAGTCAGTATTAAGAGGCTGAGCTGCAGACCGGAAGGTGTGTAGTTTGGCAGTTCGAGACCCGAGTGCCGCGTGATGGAGTGAGCTCCCGTCTCTGGCCGCAGCTCCTGCCAAACTAGCAGTTCGAAAGCAAGAAATTTCAAGTAGATAAATAGGTACTGCTCCGGTGGGAAGGTAACAGTGTTCTGCATGCCGTCCACATGACCACAGAAATGTCTTCAGACAGTGCCGGCTCTTCGGCTTGGAAACAGAGATGAGCACCACCCCCTAGAGTCAGATTCGACTGGCTTTTGAATAAGGGAAACCTTTACCTTTACTATTGTCTACTCAGACTGGCAGTGGTTCTCCAGGGCCGTTTACATCCAGTACTACCCCAGCATTTAACTGGTAATGCTGGGGATTGAACCTGGGACCTTCTGCATGTGAAGCAAAGGCTCTGCCACTGAGCCACGGCCCCTCCCCTCTCATGCATGAATGCAGGAAGCTGCCTCATACTGCATCAGACCCCGGGTCCCATCAAATCAGTATTGTCTACTCAGACTGGGAGCAGCTCTCCTAGGTCTTGAGTGGACGTCTTTCACATCACCTCCTACCTGGCTCTTTCAACAGGAGATTCCTGGGGACTGGGAAGACCCACCATGAGATGAATTGACTCAATAAAAGAATGTCCAAGTGCAAATTCAGTCATTGGTCTCATAGGAACATAAGAGAGGAGCCATGTTGGACCAGACCAACAGCCTATCCAGTCCAACACTCTGTGTCACACAGTGGCCAGAAATACCAGTACCATCAGGAGGTCCAGCAGTGGGGCCAGGACATTAGAAGCCCTCCCACTGTTGACCCCCCCCCCAAGCACCAAGAAGACAGAGCATCACTTGCCCCAGAGCCCCTAGCTATACCTTGTGGCTAATAGCCACTGATGGACCTCTGCTCCATATGCTTATCTAATTCCCTTTTGAAGCCGTCCATGCTTGTAGCTGCCACCACCTCCTGTGGCAGTGAATTCCATGTGTTAATCACTCTCTGGGTGAAGAAGGACTTCCTTTTATCCGTTCTAACCCGACCGCTCAGCCATTTCATGGAGTGCCCACGAGTTCTTGCATTGTGAGAAAGGGTGAAAAGGACTTCTTTCCCTACCTGCTCTATCCCACGCGTAATCTTGTAAACCTCGATCATGTCTCTCCTCAGTCGTTGTTTCTCAAAGCTAAAGAGCCCCCTCACACTGTGCTTCAGGAGACTGGCTGTTTTGCTCTCTCTTTAAGCTTTGCTTGTACAATTTTTTTTAATGACCTCTTTTAAAAAAGAACAAAACAGTGATCTTTAACAATATCGAGAAACTGCTCAGGGGGGAAATGAAGGAGAGGCCCCTTAGTTAAGCCACGGCTTCCAGCCACTCAGTGCTGTGCCTTGTCTAGTTCTGCTCTAGCCAGACAATATCCGCTTTCCCTGAGCTTGATTCTGTTAGAATAAAAACACGGGGACTATGCTTCCACAGGACTCTAACTGCTCGCATTACGTGCCTATAAATGAAGTTTTGCTTTATTTCTCAGGTGGACCTAAGTCCCCTCTCTCCTTTCTTTGGTCACTGGGAAGGGTGGCCTCGTCGTTTTTCCCTTTCCCCTCTACTTTGACAAAGTCAGGTTGGGTCTCTGCTGTTATACCTTGTGCTGTGAATGCAACCGAATGGTGTGAATCTGCATTTTTAAAGTCTTGTTTTCAACTCGATAGGGTAGAAGCGAAGTTGGAACACTGGTACGTGACAGGCCTGAGGCAGCAGAAAGTGGTGCCTTCTCTCGTTGCTTCGATTGGGGATGCCGGATCGTCTCTGCTCAGAATAGAGTTCGAAACAAACCCAGAAGACAGCGCAGCTGACCAGAGTGTTGTAGTGGAGTCGCAGCCTGTGGAAATAATATATGACGCGGTGAGTCGTGTTCAGTAACAAATGGCGCGTCGTCGTTCCTTCCTCTCCTTGCTTGAGTTCACTGGCATCCCATAAATGCCAACAAATCCTCCTTCTTTTTCCAGAGAACAATCAACGCAATGGTCGAATTCTTCCAGACAAGCAGAGGCATGGATCTGGAACGCCTGACCACAGCCACGCTATCGAAGCTGGAGGAAATTAAAGAGAAGACGGCTACAGGTACATCCAGGGCTATTTTGGGGCAGGAACGCACAGGAACGGAGTTCCGGCTGGCTCCCAAGTTGGCCACGCCCAGCAGAAACTCATTAGCATAATAGGCCACACCCAACAGCAGAAACTCATTTGGACTGGCTACATTAGGGGTGTGTGGCCTAACATGCAAAGGAGTTCCTGCTACGAAAAAGCCCTGGGTTTTGACAACAAACAAGGTAAACAGAATAAGAAGCAAAAGGTGGGTGTGGCTGGATGACCACACTTCTGGTAACATGGGGGTGCGGCCTAATGGGCTAATGAGCTGTGCTGTCAGGGGTGTGGCCTATCATGCTAATTAGTTCCTGTTGGGCTTTTTTTACAAAAAGAGCCGCTGTAGCTTGGGTTTCCGCCATTTTCAAGCAATGGGTTGCTTTTGAAATGTGTTTGTGGAAAGTGCCGGCAAGTTGCAGCCTATTTATAGCGGTCCTGTAGGGTTTTCAGAGCAGGAGACCTCCAGAGGTGCTTTGCCCTTGGCCTGCCTCTGCATAGCAGCCCTGGGCTTCCTTGGTGGGTCTCCCATCCGAGTATTAACCAGGGCCGACCCTGCTTCGCTTCGAAGATTCGAGGAGATCGGGCTAGCCTGGGCCTTCCAGGTCAGGGGATAAGATGTCACATTTCACACTGCGTAACGCTTTCCGTATACGGGGACTTCCCCGGTCCATTGTACTCCCTTCTGGTGCATAGGAGGGGTTCAGGAAACCTTTCAGAAATTTATGCCAGGGTGAGATGAGCATTTATGGAAACCAAAGCAAAAGCTTCCTGTACAAGGCTTGGTATTACCCACGATTCCTATGTCAGCCAAACTGGAATTTTCACACGGAGCTGCTTTTGAAAGTCAGTTCTGGGTAGCGACAGGGGGAAACGTTCGCCTCCGTGCCCTGCTTGCAGGCATTCCCTATTGGGTGCAGTAAATAAGAAGCCTGGAGACCGACTGGTGGTGAAAGGCAGAAAGTTTATAGTGCAATAATGGTGACTATATACAGAGAATATACAGGCTGTTACACAGCATAACATACCTCGGTTGAAACAGGATCCTGGATTAGATGGACTATTGGCCTGGTCCAGCAGGAGGCTGCTCTTACATCCTGCTGTTGCTTGCATCCAGAGTCACCTTCCTTCTCCTGACCCTTTAGCCCGTGTGTGCTGGAGAACTCAGTCGGAGACGAGTTTTTTCTTCAACTGGTTGCTGTGTGCGCAGAGGGGTATCTGTTCAGGCCCATAGCGACCGCGGGGCATTTTGGGGTGCCGCCCCCTTGATTAAAAGCACCGCCCCACAAATATCCCAATATTCCTGGTTGGCTACCGTGTGAAACAGGATCCTGGATTAGATGGACCATTGGCCTGGTCCAGCAGGGGGCTGCTCTTACATCCTGCTGTTGCTTGCATCCAGAGTCACCTTCCTTCTCCTGACCCTTTAGCCCGTGTGTGCTGGAGAACTCAGTCGGAGACGAGTTTTTTCTTCAACTGGTTGCTGTGTGCGCAGAGGGGTATCTGTTCAGGCCCATAGCGACCGCGGGGCATTTTGGGGTGCCGCCCCCTTGATTAAAAGCACAGCCCCACAAATAGCCATGCCAGAAATCTTATTTTTGCATGTTTTCCATGGGGATGCTTTTGAAAGACTCACCATGACCTTGGCGGTCTGCAGCAGGAGTCCTGGGCTAGCAGAAACAGGGATTGTTGGAGGCATATTGAAGGTGCCACTCCTGAGTGCCCTTCGAAGCTTCCTTGCCCTGTGGAAGGGAACTCAAAAGGCATTTAAATGTCTTCTGAAGGCAAGTAAATGTTTTCTGAGCTGTCCCCCCCCAAGGAACTGATGCACTTGCTACCCTGTCCCTTAAAAGGAAGGGCTAAAAAGGAAGCAGGCTCGAAGCCTCCACCATTTAATTCACTGTAATTTAACTGCCCCCTTAAACATTTAAATGCCCCCTGAACAAAAAAAAATCTTGGCCAAAAGCCTGTATCTGTGGCTTCCCTGTGCCACCCACAGAACGTTCTCTTTAGACTGGCTAGGCAATCATAGGACTGGTGCATGCCCACATAGCACCACTCTAGTGTGCAGATAGGATGGGCAGAAGGAAAGCCTGCTAATCTCTTGTCTCTCTTCCTCATTGCTGGGCGAAGGACCTTCACGATAAACTGAACTGAACTGTGTCTCGTCCTCTGTTCTAGGGCTTACGCACATCATTGAAACTCGAAAAGTTCTCGACCTGAGGGTTAACCTTAAACCTTCTTACCTTCTGGTTCCGCAGACGGGCTTCCACCACGAAAAGTCAGATTTTCTTATTCTGGACTTTGGTTCTTTTCAGGTATTCCCCCCCCCCTTTTCTCTCTCTCTCTCTCTCTCTCGAATTGTTAGATTTCTACCAATCCAAATGTAACAGCGTTCTTAAAGGGGAGGACCATTGTCCTTTAGGGTGTAGCTGAATGGTCACTGTGGCCTGCTAGATTCGAGTCCAGGAGCACCCCAGACACCAACAAGGTTTTTTGGGGATAAACTTTCGAGAGTCACGGCTCCGTTCTCCTGTGGCCTCCTGGTGAACCTAAGGAGCCCCTGCCCCCCAAAGCATCAGTCATAAAGCAACAAGCCCACCATTGACAGCGGAAAAGGTGCATGATTTATTTCCACGTATATATCCCACTGTGCTCACTTGTGGTTTAGCCCAAAGTGGCTTATGGCAGTTTTCTCCCTTCCTCCACCTTCTCTTCACAACAGCGGCCTTGTGAGGAAGGTTGCTGTACACTGCAGGCCAGGCCTCACCTGGAGTCTTGTGTGCCGTTCTGGAGGCCTCACTTCCAAAAGGATGTGGGCGGGATGGAGCAGGTGCAGAGGAGGGCGACGAGGATGACCGGGGGCCTGGAGACCAAGGAGCCCTATGAGGAGAGGCTGAGGGACTTCTTGGGAATGTTCAGTCTGGAGAAGAGGAGGTTGAGGGGGGACATGACGGCTCTCTTGAAGTAACTGAAGGGCTGTCCCTTAGAGGAGGGCAGGGAGGTGTTTCCGTGGGCAGCAGAGGAGAGGACTCGCAAGAATGGGTTTAACTTAAGGGTGGGAAGGTACCGGTTGGATCTTAGGAAACACTTTTTGACAGTAAGGGTCAATGTTCCCTCTAAGCTGTGGAGTCTTGTGAGCAAAAATTCTACTTTGTGAGCTGCTGGCATTAAAGTTGTGAGGAAGCGATTTGGCTACGGCATCAATTAGTTTGCTCTGGAGCCCCATCCTCCCTGAGCTCAGACAAAAATGTGTGAGCCAGAGGCTAAAAAACTGTGAGCTAGCTCACACTAACTGATCTTAGAGGGAACACTGGTAAGGGTTGTGCCACAGTGGAATCGGCTGCCTGGGGAGATGGTGAGCAGCGGCTGGACAAACACTAGTCAGGGATGCTCTGGGCTGATCCTGCATTGAACCAGGGGGTTGGACTGGATGGCCTCAGTGTGGCCCCTCCCGACTCTGTGTGATTCTGTGATGCTAAGGTGAGGCGGAAGGATTGTGCCAAGTCTGACGTCACCCAATGAGCTTCCATAGCCTGGTCATCCCAGGCCCTAATCCAACACTAACCATGACACCACACTGGTCTGTCTTTGTTGCATCTGAATCAGGACAGCGTAAAAATTAACCTACTAACATATGACATTTTAGAGTACAAAAGAAGACATCCTTCATTTAAGCAAATGGCTCAGATTTCCTTTGAACTGTATTTGTTGAATCGTGGTGATGGACTGTGTTCAGATTATGGTTCCGGTCGTCTTGTAATTGTATTACGTTAACTTGAACCAGGGGGTTGGACTGGATGGCCTCAGTGTGGCCCCTCCCGACTCTGTGTGATTCTGTGATGCTAAGGTGAGGCGGAAGGATTGTGCCAAGTCTGACGTCACCCAATGAGCTTCCATAGCCTGGTCATCCCAGGCCCTAATCCAACACTAACCATGACACCACACTGGTCTGTCTTTGTTGCATCTGAATCAGGACAGCGTAAAAATTGACCTACTAACATATGACATTTTAGAGTACAAAAGAAGACATCCTTCATTTAAGCAAATGGCTCAAATTTCCTTGGAACTGTATTTGTTGAAACGTGGCGATAGACTGTGTTCAGATTATGGTTCCGGTCTTCTTGTAATTGTATTACGTTAACTGAGGGGGGGGGAAGCAGTCTTTGTTTATTTGTTTTGTCTTAACTGAGAAGCGCTGCCGATTTAACTTGTTAACGCTGAAAGGTGGATCCGTGGGAACCGAAGTGACCGGTGTGTTCTCAGCAGTAATGGGAACCATTTCTTCCTATGCTAAATACTTGACACCTTGGTTTCCAATCAGACTAGCACATTAGCTCCAAAGTTCCCGGGCACTCTATTGTCTAAACAGATTGGTTACAAACAAACAAACATGTGACTTTACAAACATCATTAACCCTGTAAATACTGAAGTGTTTTGACTTGTAACATCCAATACCCAACCATCTCGGTGAACATAGGTCACACCAGGGTCGGCAGTGGGAAGCGTGCCGTCAAGTTGCAGCTGATTTAGGGAGATCCCAGAGGAGTTTTCCAGGCAGGAGACTAACAGAGGTGGTTTTGCCATGGCCTGCCTCTGCGTAGCAACCCTGGGCTTCCTTGGTGGTCTCCCATCCACATACGAATCGGGGCTGACCCTGCTTAGCTTCCGAGATTCATCAAGATCGGGCTAGCCTGGGCTATCCAGGTCAAGGCAAGAGACGTCCAGAGGTAGTTCGCCATTGCCTGGCTCTCCGTAGCAGCCCTGGGCCTCCTTAGTGGTCTTCCATCCAAGTACCAACCAGGGCCGAGCCTGCTTCGCTTCCAAGACCTGAGGAGGTTGAACTAGCCTGGGCTATCCAGGTCAAGAGAAATCGCGTTAATACCGCCCTCTGATTCCACCCTCACATTGGAGCCACTGCAGGCCAAACATTTTGCCGCAGGCAGTGTGATGCCAAAATCAGTATCCGCCAGCATTTGGTTGGGAGACTGCTGAGGAAGTCCACGGCCCCAGAGGGAGGCGATGGCAAACCCACCTCCGTTTGTCTCCGCCTCAACCTGGGCGGCCCAGGCTAGCCTGATCTCATCAGACCTCGGAAGCTATGCGGGGTCGGCCCTGATGAGCATTTGGGTGGGTTAGGGTTAGAAGCCAGAAGTGAGCCATGGCAAACCGCCGCTGAACGTCTCTTGTCTTTAAAACCCTAGAGCAGGGGGTGTCAAACATGAGCCCCCCCTCCCCCCCCGAGAGCTTCTATCAGGCCCACAGTGGAACTGGCTGTCTCCTGCTTCTTCCTCCAGTTCTGCTGCTGCTGCTGCATCATCGCTTGCTTTCCCAGACTCTCTCAATCGCTCAGGAGAGATAGATAGGCAAGCTTCTGCTCCCTGCACCGGGCTGAGGCTCCTCCCCCTCCCTGACTGCTACAGCACAGACATTTTGACGAAATAATTCAGAGCAAGAAGTGTCAGTTATCAGAGACTGTTAAATAAGCAAAATATTGCAAGAGTGCTAATGTTTACGGCATGTTTTTATTTTAAGGGGGGGGGAGAATCTTTGTGTTTGTGTCCTTTATAAAGTTTATATCTCCGCTGCCCGGCATTACATTTTATGACACACATGGCCCGGCCCGACAAGGTCTCATTTATGTCATATCCTGCCCTCCATAACAAATGAGTTCGACACCCCTGCCCTACAGGGTCACCATAAGTCAACGGTGATTTTACAGCATTCACCACCACCCGGTTAAGGAGAACTGCTAAAGGCTCCATTAGCTGGCTGTGGTGCAGCATTAAGTTTGAGCCTTGGTGCTTGGTAGCCCTTCGAGTGTTTGTGGAACGGAAATTCCATTTTTTGCCGCTGGTCAGCTACACACGTTCCGGTTCCCGATTCCCCCATAGTACCTCTGGATTAATTCATGCAGTGTGTGTCCCTGCATACACAAGGGTCACATTTCTGCCGTTGCGCCGTTGCGGTGAAACCTGTGCATTCTTAATTGTGCTCCAGGAGAAGACTGGAAGAAGGCTCGGTTTGAGCATCCGTCCACCCTGCACGTGCTGCAGCCCATGGACATGCGCATACAGCTTGCCAAGGCGATGGTGGAGAAGGATATCAGGATGGCAAAGTAACGTATCACAGCTCAAGTGGCAATATTTCTTTATTCAGTAGTCCCCCTTTCTCACTCCCAAGGCGTATTACAAAATTAGAAAACAAGACAATAGTGAAAAACTGTGTAAGACATGAGCACGGCACCAAAACTTTGGCACTCCCTCCCTGGATAGATTCGCCCGTCTCCCCCGATCGATCGGTCTTCTGCCTGCAGGTGAAAACTTTTTTTGCTGCATTTGGCTTACCCCATTAATGGTTATTGAGAGCCAGTTTGGTGGTGTGAGAGCCAGTTTGGTGTAGTGATTAGGAGCGCAGACTCTAATCCGGGAGAACCGGGTTTGATTCCCCACTCCTCCTCCACTTGCAGCTGCTGACGTGACCTTGGGTCAGTCACAAGTTCTCTCAAGGGCAGTTCTAGAGGGAGCTTTCTCAGCCCACAGGGTGTCTGTTGTGGGAAGGGGAGGGGAAAGGAGATTGTAAGCTGCTCTGAGACTCCTTCGGGTAGTGAAGGGTGGGGTAGAAATCCAATCTCCTCTTCTTCTTCCCTGGTTCTGGTGGTGGTGTTTATGTGGTTTTATTGAATTATTTTATAATTTTAAGTGCCGTTTTTAATTGTTCAAGTGTTTTTACGTGTGCCTGATCAGGTGGAAAGGTGGCATAAAAATATTTTAAATAAATAAATGTAACCGGTGGATTTCAAAAGTTAGAAAACAGTTCTACACAGACAAGATACCATGCGCAGTGCAATATACTGCAGTCCTGTTCCCTTTATAAATGCAATTCTACAACCCTATTCCGTTTATAAAAGCACGGCCCTGAACCATTCTGTTTTACACATTCCTTAGAACAGTAGCCGCACGGATGCCTTCTTGAGGTCCTCGGGCTCTGGCTGTTCCACGGCAAGGGAGACAACAGTACTCTTCTCTGATATCCAGCCACATGTCAGTGCCCTCCTGTATTGTCAGGAGCCATGCTTCTGATTATGCCCATATTTAGTATGCACCTAGGTGCAAGAATGGATCTGCAGTGGCTCAGAGGTTAAGACACTGAGCTGCAGACCAGAAGGTCGGTAGTTCGGCAGTTTGAGACCCGAGTGCCGCGTGCCGCTGCCAACCTAGCACTTTGAAAGCAAGAAATTGCAAGTAGATACATAGGAACCGCTTTGGTGGGAAGGTAACAGCGTTCCGTGCGCCTCAGCATTTAGTCATGCTGGCCACATGACCACGGAAATGTCTTCGGACAGTGCTGGCTCTTCGACTTGGAAACGGAGATGACCACCGCCCCCCTAGACTTGGATTTGACTGGCTTTTGAGCAAGGGAAACCTTTACCTTTACCTAGGTGCAAGAATGTGAGGTTCTATTACAGTAAGTGAGTTTCAGAATGAATAGTTCACATTTTCAGCAGCTTCTCTCATACCGTACACTTCAGTACCAGTTGAGTTTCCAGACAGCCTATTTTGTATTGTAATCACTAATGCCTTTTCGCACTCTCCTTTTTTTTATTCTTAGGTTCAAAGTATCGGGAGAGCTTCCTTTGGTTCACCTGAGAATTTCTGACCAGAAGATCAAGGGCGTGTTTGAACTCATTGACAGCATTCCCCTTCCGCAGAAGGCGGCCGTTTCAGCTCCAAGTACAAAAGTAAATATGTAATAGTGACCAAGCAATAGGATAAGGGAGAGAGATTGGAAAGCCAGTTCAAGTTGAGGATATCACTGTTGCTGAAGTCCATGATGTGTTCACTCAGAGTTGGTGACGAGACACACCTGGTGCCGCTTGTAGACATGGCGGCTGCAGACATTGTCGCAGAATGTAGAGGAATGTATGGAAATGTAAGCAAAGAATTACAACTCACACCGTTGTTCGCTACCTTTTATCTCTCACCTTCCTGCAGGCCCCTGCCATCCCTGCCATCGCTGATAAAAGAAATGGCTTTCTTGGCACATCGCTGTTGTTGGAAGGGGTAGAATCAGGTAAACAGGAAATCAGAGGCGCATTAGTGGGGGGGGGGGAGGCGATTGCCTTGAGCAGGTATTTAGAGCCAGGATGTGAATGTGCTAATCTGAGGCAATCGTGAGTGGTCTTTATGGCAACAAAGCTCTTTATTGTTTACAAAAGGTGGTCAAGCCAGTGGTGGAGGGTATCAAGCTGTCTCGGTAACATAGTGTGACATAAATGACTGTTGAAATGAATTGGGTTTTGTCACCATCAGCAAGGCGATGTGGATTGTCTGTAGGATGTGAAGTTTCAGAGGCTCTCGAGGATAAAGCGATGGCTTATAAATAGCAGGCTCAGAGTCTCCTAGTATTATCTTACCCAGCCACTGATGCCGACATCTAGGCCACACAAGTTGTGGTGATACGCAGGGCTTTTTTTGTAGAAAAAGCCCAGCAGGAACTCATTAGCATAATAGGCCACACCCAACAGCAGAAACTCATTCGCCTATTAGGCCACACCCCTGACAGCACAGCTCATTGGCACATTAGGCCGCACCCCCATGTTACCAGAAGTGTGGTCATCCAGCCACACCCACCTTTTGCTTCTTATTCTGTCTACCTTGTTTGCTGTCAAAACCCAGGGCTTTTTTTGTAGCAGGAACTCCTTTGCATGTTAGGCCACACACCCCTAATGTAGCCAATCCGAATGAGTTTCTGCTGTTGGGTGTGGCCTATTATGCTAATGAGTTCCTGCTGGGCGTGGCCAACTTGGGAGCCAGCCGGAACTCCGTTCCTGTGCGTTCCTGCCCAAAAATAGCCCTGGTGATACGTCAGTGGATTCTTGCATTAAAGTTAACAAACGATTTAATACCCTGAACCGATTTTTTTTTATTTTCAAGGAGCAATATCAGCTAAAGAAAAACATTGGGAGACCCCAGAGTTTCTCTTTAAAATGGCCTTAGATTAAGCAGAGGCTCTGGTCAAGCAAAGGATATCAGACACCGAAAGGCAGGGAGACATCAACAGAGTTGCAGATTTCCTGGAGTCAAAGAGCACTAGATACCTTGTAATTCCGGCAGCTTACTTATCGCTGTTAGAGATCCCATCCCACCGCAGGGCTGACTCTATGGCTAGATGGAATATACTCCCCTCTGCAGTAGTGGACAACGGCCGTTACAGAAAGATCCCATTAGCAGAGAGGGTTTGCTCCTGTGGAGCAAGGAAGGTCGAGACAAACGAGCATGTTTCGCTTCACTGCCGTTTTCTACCAGGAAATCTGTTTGAAGATTATTGCACCCTTGCTTGGGAGGAGATTCCGCCTGCTCAGAAACTGAAATTATGAGGACGTTCCTTTCAGACACAGACCCTTGGCTCACACTCCCCTGTGCCAGATGTCTTGCAGCGTCGTGCAGGATTCGCAGGGAATTAACACGGAATGTAGCTGAACCGTAAAACGTAGACGTTCTGTTCAGTCTGTTCTGTGGTTTTAAGAACACATAGGCCATTCAGTACTTTTAATAATGCGTATTTCCTAAAAATGTATAAGACCCGTGTACGTCGCCGTAACTGATCTGGTGCTGGTCGCAGACTGTATTAATACATTTTATTTGACTTGAAAATGTTGGAGAAACATCTTGAGGGTCACAGGGATGACCCTTCCTTTGAGGGGAGGGGCAGGGGCCCAGTGGCGGAGTGTGTGCTTTGTCATACTGGCAGTCCCCAGTGGTGGTCCTCAGGTTCACGCCCTCAGCACCTCCCAGTGTAAGAGCTTGAGCAGCAAGGGATGGAGGAGGCCTTCTTCTGCCTGAGACCTTGTAGAGCCACTGCCAGTCACGAGCGATGCTCCCTCTAAGCTGCGGAGTCTTGTGAGCAAAAATCCTATGTTGTGAGCTCCTGGCATTCAAGTCGCGAGTGAGCGATTTGGCTGCTGCATAAATTTGTTTGCTCTGGAGCCGTCCTTCCTGAGCGAAGACAAAAAGGTGTGAGCCGGAGGCTAAAAAACTGTGAGCCGGCTCACACTAACTCAGCTTAGAGGGAACACTGCTAGAGACCAATGCTCCCTCTAAGCCGCGGAGTCTTGTGAGCAAAAATCCTACGTTGTAAGCTCCTGGCATTCAAGTTGCGAGCGAGCGATTTGGCGGCTGCATCAATTCGTTTGCTCTGGTGTGTGAGCCGGAGGCTAAAAATCTGTGAGCCGGCTCACACTAACTCGGCCTGGCAGGAACACCGGTCAGGCATCGTTGACACTGAGCTAGATGATCTGATTGACTGTAAGGCAGCCTCAGATGTTCATATGAAGGACCATTTCCTTCCGAATGTCCGTATGCACCAGCTGTAGTTGTCAAGCAGCCATCTGTTGGCTCTCTCGCCACTTTTCCATCGTAGTTCCGCCTCTGTCTAAGGGGCTCTGTGAAGTGGTGAGGGAAGCCCCCTCTCTGGAGATCTCCAAGAGGCGCCGCAGGGCCGGCCTGTTAGCCAGGGCTTTCGACGGGGTGTGAACTGGCAGGCGTCTCTTAAGGGGGGAGAGGGAGAGCAGTTTGAGGTGTGCAGTTTATTTTTTTGTTTTAATGGAAATATTTTTGTCTTGTAAACAAGGCTTCTGATTGGCCATTGGAGATCTGATGGGTTGAGCAGCTCTTTAAAAAGGTTGATTTGGTGTCAGCAAGCTGCCAATTGGTTTCTGCTTTCTCTTTCATTCGCATGTCTCTGTGTGCGCCATGAGGAAAGGCGGAATATAAATGTTTTAATAAGTAATTTAAGAGAACCTGTTTTAATAATGTTTTTAATAAATAATTTTATTGTTTTTTAATAATAACAGTTTAATAGATGTTTTAATAAATTAAGAGAGCCAGTTTGGTGTCGTGGTTAAGTGCTATATATATATATAATAAAGTGCTCTGCAAGGGTATCTTCAGTATCCGTTGGTAATGCTTTTGGCTTGAATAGCCTTTTACTTTAGAAAAAAGCAAGATGCTGAAGAAGTGAGCAGCGGCTCATGAAAGCCACAGATTTTGTTAGTCTATAAGGTGCTCCTGGACTCTGTCTCTCTTCCCTGCTGCTACAGACAGACCGGCACAGCTACTCATCTTGATCTATTGTCACTTGGGTTTGCCTGTAGAAAGCCTTTCACTGAACGTATTTAGGCATCTGTAGAAGGGAACTGACTTGGTACAAAGAAATGTCCAGGCTTATTATGTGTTGCTTGAATGTAGTAGATTAAGCTGTGGGGAGAGTATATTTTGTAGCCGGGGTGTTTTTGTGTTGTGTTTTGTGTGTGTGTGTGTGTGTGTGTGTTTAAAAAAGGCTTCTTTCTGCCCTTCAGAATCTGAGGAGGAGTACTTCGACGCCACCGAGGGCTCCAAATCTCCGGAAAAGAGTCCTGCTAAACGAAGAGCAATAAAGACCGAAGCGGAGACCGTTCAGGAGGAGCTCACAGACCTTCAGCTGAAGTTCGAGATCAGGGAGGCAAGTGGGAGGGCTTGTTCTCCTGCAGCAAGAGACGCTTCAGGGGGAGTTCCCAAAAATGTCTCGCTGTTTACGGCATCAGCGGCGCTTGCAGAGCTGGAGCCGGGAGAGTTCCAACACGCATGACCTCGGCTGGCTTGTATTGTGTTGTTCTGTGGGCATCTAGCACACATCGGTATAATTTTTCATACCAGACTGTCTTGGGATTGTGTGTTATTCTTGTGGATTGTTTGTGCAGTTGGTGGCAGCAGCCACTGAAACAGTGTTATCCTAATCTGGCCAGCCAGTTAGAAGCTGGCCTCACCCAGTTTCTAAAAACACTTGGTGGGTCCCAGGAAACATGTTGGCGGGTGCTGTGGCACCCACGGCCACCATGCTGGGGACTGCTGACACGTTAGTACAGGAACGAGGATTGCCCTTTGTTAGTGTTTATTGTCAGGCATATAAACCTAGGCCAGATACGCACCTGTGCCTCTTAAACATTGCTTCGAATATGGAGCTGCCTGCCTCATACCCGTGAAAAAGTAGCGCCTTAAAGACTAACAAAATATGCGGCAGGGGAGGAGCTTTTGTGAGTCACGGCTCACTTCTTCAGACATCTTTTTAAACTGGAGATGCCCCAGATTGAATCTGGGATTGTTCACAAGCCAAACATGTGCTCTGTCATTTGAATTGTGGTTCCCCCCTCTGGCTCGCATGGGGATCTAAGGGATGCTAGCTCTTAGACTCCCCTGAAGCGGCAACATTAGGAGTGTGCATAAGAGAGCGAGAATGAGTTCGGAAAGGGAAGGGTTTGATTTTAGATATTCTGTTTAGGTGATTTTGGAACTCACCAAGCAACTGCAGAGAGAGGAGACCATAGTTATGTTTAACGTAAAGCAGCTCGGAACAGAAGCGACTGTCAGGACCTACGACTTGAAAGCCGTGTCCTATTTGAAGAAGATCAGCCTGGATTACCATGACATTCAAGGTAGCTGGATGAAGGGCGAGAGAGAAAGTGTCTCTCTTGTGAAAGTGACGTGACCAATGGTAGTGGCACTTGCGACTTGTGCTTCTACGGAGGAAAGCGTAGGGATGACCTTGATCTTTCTAATAAGTCTGCAGTGTGTGCAGTTGCAGAAAGGGATCAGTACATGCTTCTGTTGACAGGAGGTACTAATATTTGTAAATTGCTTCCAGATGTAGTTCCGTATTACTTTACGTTTCAGGTAAAAGGCAGCCTCTCCATCTGATCAGTTCTTCGGATAAACCTGGATTAGATCTCTTAAAAGTGGAATACATCAAAGTAAGTAGTTTAAATAACCCACAACAGTTGGCAGTTCTGAAACGTAAAGAGAACGCGGCCCCGGAGCCTGTGCAGAATGTGGGTGCAGTTCCATGTGGGATGTCTCTTACCCCTTTCTCCCCCGATACTTTCTCTAGGCCAATAAACATGGTCCAAAATTCCATACGGATTTTGACAACACCGAACAAACCGTTCAGGTAAGTGAAATGCCGAAACAAATTCTGGGTCTTGCATGGGTCAGTCTTCACATAACCTCAGTTCATTTCAGGGAACCTGGATGAAAACGTCTCCCTCTTGAATATTAATCATTGTTGGAGTCTACTTGGATGCCTTTCTCTGTTTCGGTGTGGGCGTGTTTCATGAGGGTAGGGGAGAGAGAGAAAGTGCAGGGCTATGAAAACCAAGTGAGAGCCAGTTTGGTGTCGTGGTTAAGTGCGCGGACTCTAATCTGGGAGAACCGGGTTTGATTCCCCACTCCTCCACTTGCACTCCACTTCTCCACTCTTCCTCCTCCTCCTTCTTTCTTCTTTCTTCTTCTTCTACTATAGGAAGGCTTTCAGTTAGTTCCCTGTGTTGCTTAAATTGTTATCCTTATGCAGGGAACTTTCCCACTCCAGGTGTCTCCGTCACTGGCAGTGCTTGTGGAGCAGGAGTAGTCTTTGTGGCCCTGCTCTGAAAATATAAGCCTGTATTTTTGAAACTTTTTCCAGTTGTCTGGTTTAAAGAAATACTCCGAAGTGATTCCTTTCTGCAATCTGAGGCTCCAGTCCCCCCCACCCCCCAAGCTGTGTGTTGTTGAAACATTTGTGAGAAAGATCAAGTATATATGACTTTTATCTTTTCTCCTCCTCTTAATGTAATGCAATTCTTTTCTCTCCCCCCCCTCCCCAGGTGGCTTTCTCCTCCTTAAACCTTCTGCTGCACACGCAGGCCCTCCTCTCAACGATAAACTTTCTCATGGCTGTCATTCCTTCAAGTGGCTTAGGAGCTGCCGATGCAGGGCTGCCACCAGCACAGGAAGAAAAAGAGCACACGGATGCTGGCTCGAAGAAAGGTACGATAGATTCGTTCCAGGGGGTGCGGTTTCCTGTATTATGCCGACGATCCATG
>NW_015160846.1:62914-73992 GCF_001447785.1 Gekko japonicus | reverse complement strand
AGAGCTGTTCTTGGAAAAGAGCCGTTTCTGTCAAGAGCTCTCTCAGCCCCGCCTACCTCTCAGGGTGTCTGTTGTGGGGAGGGGGAGGGGAAAGGAGTTTGTAAGCCACTCTGAGACACCTTTGGGTAGTGAAGGGCGGGGTATACATCCCATCTGTTCTTCTAATATATATAAAGTGCTCTGCAAGGGTATCTTCAGTATCCTTTGGTAATGCTTTTGGCTTGAATAAAGACAAGGACGTGTTTGACTTCAAGCTGTTTGCCAAGTTGGACGCCTTCTATTTGAATGTTTGTGACGAGAAGAGCAATATTGCTGAAATAAAAATTCAAGGTAATGGGAAATGTGTGTGTGTGTGTGTGTGTGTGTTGGCTTAGTTATACCTGGTTATAGGACCCTGATGACTTGTTAGCAGTTTGGGGGGAATTATTAAAATATTTGCATTGACCAGCTCTTCTTTTTCAGGTCTTGACTCATCTCTATTTCTTCAGTCCAGCCAAACTACCCTGTTTGCGCGGCTGAAAGATATAATTGTTACAGATGTTGATTCAAGGACAATTCATAAAAAGGTATGTGAAGTGCTGAGTTTGAATGTATTGTGTGGATGGTAATTCATAGAACAGTGTTGCTTGTGACAAAAGTGACACAGTGACACAAAACTATTCATGGTTATGAAAACCAAGGCTGACTGTGCAGAGCTCGGAGAGGACCTTCGCGAACTGGGTGAGTCAGTGTCAATGTGGCAGATGAAGGTCAGTGTTGGTAAATATAAGGTGATGCACATAGGGACAAAAAAAATCCCGACTTCCAGTATAGGCTGACGGGGTCTGAACTTGCTGAGGCTAAGAGGGAAAAAGATCTTGGGGTCGCAGTGGGTAGCTCCGTGGAAGTGCCAGCCCCGTGTGCTGCAGCGGTGAAAAAGGCAAACTGTATGTTAGGGATTATTAGGGAAGGGACTGAGACTAAAATGGCTGATATTGTAATGCTCCTGGAAAGATCTATGGTGTCTCCTCATTTGGAATACTGGGTACAGTTCTGGTCGCCGTCTCTAGGAAAGGTGCAGAGGAGGGCAACCCAGATGACGAGAGGATTGGAGCACCTTCCCCTTTGAGGAAAGGCTGAAGAGCCTGGAAATTTTCAGTTTAGAAAAGGGGGGGGGCATGATAGAAGTTTCTAAAATTATGCATGGGGTGGAGAGAGTTGACGAAGAGAATTTTTTCTCCCTTTTCCAAAAGACTGGAACCCGAGGGCATCCAATGAAGCTGATGGGCAGTAGGTTCAGGACAGACAAAAGGAAATACTACTTAACACAGAGAGTGATTCAAATGTGGAATTCTCTGCCAGAGGATGTCATGATGGCCACAGGAATAAACAGCTTTAGAAGGGGATTAGATAGATTCACGGAGGATAAGTCTTATCAATGGATACTAGCCCTGCTGGCTGAGGGAAACCTCCACGTGCATAGGCATGAAACCTGTGAGTCCCAGAGCCAGGAGGCAACATCAGGGGAAGGCCTCAGCCTCCATGCCCTGTTGTTGGCCCTCCAGAGGAACTGGTTGACCCCTCTGGGAGATTGGATGCTGGACTAGATGGACCCTCACTGGTCTGATCCAGCAGGGCTTTTCTGAGTTTCTTATGAAGGCCTCAGCCTCTATGCCCTGTTGTTGGCCCTCCAGAGGAACTGGTTGACCCCTGTGGGAGACTGCATGCTGGACTAGATGGACCTTCACTGGTCTGATCTAGCAGGGCTGTTTTGATGTTCTTAAATAAGATGCTTGCTTCCCTCCACCCCCTCAGGCTGTTTCCATAGTTGGTGATGAAGTCTTCAGCTTCAACTTGGCACTGTACCCAAATGCTACGGAGGGAGACGCTTACACAGACATGTCCAAGGTGGATGGGACAGTGTCTCTCAAAGTGGGCTGTATTCAGATTGTGTATCTGCACAAGTTCCTTATGGCACTTCTGGTAAGTCTGACTGTGTGCCAGAGTGAAGTATTACTATGGATTTCAAGTCCGTGTTTAATCGATAACCAGCCAAAAAGTAACCATTCAGTATTTCAGTTCTGTATACTTGAATGACTGTACTCTGTTCTATTGAGAGGTTGTAATATTATGTGATTAAATAATATATATCATGTTTTCCCGAAAATAAAACACTGTCTTATATTTATTTTTTCTCAAGAAGACACACTAGGGCTTATTTTCAGGGTATGTCTTATTTTTATTAAGTATAATACAACAATCTACATTTATTCAAATACAGTTAAGTCATCTTCTTCTGGAACATCGTCATAACTCTCATCACTAGGTCTTATTATCGGGGTAGGGCTTATACCACAAATACATAGAAATCCTGCTAGGGCTTATTTTTTGGGTAGGTCTTATTTTCGGGAAAACAGGGTATATATTTTTTTTAAGAAGCAGAGGCTTGTGGAGGCTGTGGAGCTATATTCTGGCTATGTCTTAGCTGCCGGAGTCAAAAATACATAAAATGTACAATGCTTTTCTGAGCAAGGCTGAAGGAAGCATTCTTGTTCTCCACGCCCCCTTCTCCTCTCGGTTGCAGAACTTCCTGAGCAACTTCCAGGTGGCCAAAGAGGCCTTGAGCGCCGCTACCGTCCAAGCGGCGGAAAAAGCAGCCACGAGCGTGAGGGACTTGGCCCAGAGGAGCTTCCGACTCTCCATGGACATCCACCTGAAGGCTCCTGTCATCCTCATCCCGCAGTCTTCAGTGTCTCACAACGCTGTCGTCGTCGACCTGGGGCTGATCAGGGTCCAGAACAAGTTCAGCTTGGTTTCGGCCGAGGGCTGTTTGCTCCCGCCGGTGATGGACAGAATGGATGTGCAGCTGACAAAGCTGAAGATGGCCAGGTGAGTTGAAACACTTTGCATCGCCAGGTTGACCATCTTTTCACGTGTTTACTACTTCGGATACAGCTAGAATGTGAGTCCATCTGTCCTGTATATTGGACAGATGAACTCCCCCTTCTAGCTGTATCTGAAGAAGTGAGCAGTGACTCATAAAAGCGCCTCCCCTGCCATGAATTTGACTTCAGGGTGCTCCCGGACTCTTGCTCTTTTCTACTGCTACAGACTAACACGGCTACCCGTCTTGATCTATCTGAAGAAGTGAGCAGTGACTCATAAAAGCGCCTCCCCTGCCATGAATTTGACTTCAGGGTGCTCCCGGACTCTTGCTCTTTTCTCCTGTTACAGGCAGGCTAACACAGCTACCCATCTTGGTCTTTCCAAACCTGGGACTGCTCGGGGATATTTATTCCAGGGTGAGTTCTCAGTTCTTTGGGAGTCTGAGATCTGTGCGTGCCTCACACCCTTGTTGCAAGGGGATGCAATTAGCCTGTACCGCATTTAATAATTTATACAGTGCTTTCAGACAGTGCTCTCCCAAAGTAGACTCTGTCCCTACTCTTTCTGGAGACAGATTTGAGCATGTAGCCTGCTCAGAAAAATGCACATTTTCTTTTTGTAGCAATAAAAGCAATATGTGAAGGCTTCTAGTGTCCTGGCCCCGCTGGTGGACCTCCTGATGGCCCCTGGTATTTTTGGCCACTGTGTGACACAGAGTGTTGGACTGGATGGGCCATTGGCCTGATCCAACATTGGCTTCTCTTATGTTCTTATAGGAACTCTCGGTCTGGGGCAAGTGATGCTCTCTGTATTCTTGGTGCTTGGGGGGGTCAACAGTGGGAGGGCTTCTAGTGTCCTGGCCCCGCTGGTGGACCTCCTGATGGCCCCTGGTATTTTTGACCACTGTGACACAGAGTGCTGGACTGGATGGGCCATTGGCCTGATCCAGCATTGGCTCCTCTTGTGTTCTTGTGTTCTTAACCTGAGGCTCCTGCTGGGTTGGAAGTTCTCTGCAGAGCGTGAGGAGTGAATGTACCTTGAACGATGTGCAGCGCAGCAGGGTGTTAGTAAGAATTACTTCTCAATGAAACTGATAGACTCAGTTTCTGCTTAATGTATTTGCTTATGTGAACTTTATTGTGCTCGGAAAAATAATTATATAATAATGGTGATCAAACAGAAGTTTAAAATGTCCTTAGTGGGCCTGAGCTGTGGAGCTATGTATGGCGATACTTTTAGGATCTCATTTTTGTTTTTGTCTAGGACTTGCTTGCAGCCAGGCTTTTCCCAGCCTGACATCCAAATCCTGCATCCGATTAACCTGAACCTTTCTGTGAACCGCAACCTGGCTGGAACATGGTATCACAAAATACCCATGATGGAAATCAAAGGATATCTAGATAAGATGAATGTAAGTGGATTTTGATTTCAGATGCATCCGCTTCTGTTACAGTAGATTTCTTTGTAGGGTCTTGAGGCTGTGATACAGAGAAGCATGTGAAAACGTTTGTATGCAGTTTTCCCCGCAGGATCCCACTGTGGTCTTTGCCCATCTGGTTTTAACCTGCTCTCCACCAAGTTTTAAATAAACGGCGTCTGTTGCTACATTGAAGGCCACTGTTCAGGGAACAGAGAGAAAGAGAAGGAGAATCTTAACTGTACATATGCCCGGGAGGATCCTGGTGTAGGCTGTGACTCCTGATCAGCTGTAACCTGATCTCTTGTTCTCCTTCTGGCTCAGAGCCAGCTGCAGCCTGCTGTTAATTACCAGCTGAGAGCTAGCAGGTAGCTCTTCATCTGAGAAATCTGAGTCATCACTCAGCACAGACTGACTTACGACACCTGGCCTTTAGCTCACTGCAGTTTGGTTTGGTGGTTAGGAGCTCAGACACTAATCTGAGAGAACTGGGTTTGATTCCCCACTCTCCCCCTTGCAGCTGCTGCTGTGACCTTGGGTCTTTCACAAATTCTCTCAGAGCTGTTCTCTCAAGAGCAGTCCTCACAGGGTGTCCGTTGTGGGGAGGGGAAGGGAAAGGAGATCGTAAGTGGCTCTGAGACTCTTGAGTGAAGGGCGGGGTATAAATCCAGTCTCCTCTTCTCTTCTTCTCTTCCATGCATATCAAATGAATCAGTGCATGTACTACTTTAGTCGAACCTCCATGCTTTTAACTGCAGCCTGTCTGGGCTTTTGACATACAAACCGTGTGAATTGCTGTTGACAGCTCTGTAGTAAGTGAGCAAATCCATGGCACATTCTGAAAAGTGTGTAACTAGGGGACAGTGAAGATGGAAGCGGCAAGTGATAACATCCTTTGCCCTTCATGGCCCAACATCGGGTGGGTCCCTGGTACGGAACTGCTCTACTGCGTCACCCGTGTCTGAACACGTCAATGCAAGCTTGAAGAAATGTAAGTGGGCCCTACGAAGTTATATGCTACTTTTTTTTTTAGATTATCCTAAGTCAAGAGGATTTGAATGTTCTGCTTAAGGTACTGACAGAAAACCTTGCTGAAGCAAACAAAAACGTAAGCGAGGTGAAACCAAGGACACCGAGTGAAGGTAAAAAAAAAAGCTATCTTTCTTCAAGCTCTACATTGTCTGTGTTCAGTTTCTCTTGTGGGCAGTTCTAAGGCTGTTCCTTCCCCTTGAAGGGCTAGGACCAGTTTTAATGGAATGGCCATGGTCCTTTAAAAAAAAAACTTTATATCCTTTTTCTTTTACTTTATATGCTTTCTTCAATCATTTTAAAACTTTTTTTAAAGGCGTGCACGCCTTTAAGCAGAATCCCCACACTGAGCCAAGAGGGTTGGAGTAGGTGACCTCTAGTATCCCTTCTAACTTTGTGTCAAGAAACTGGTCTCCTTTAAAAAGAGTTTTTCTGCCTCAGTGTTGGCTTTCTTGACTATAGAAATCATCACCCCCCACCTGCCTGCTTGTTCTCAGAACTGTTGCTTAGGCTGGCGGAAGTGATCAAACTTGCGGCAGCTGAGAACTGTCATCTAAAGTGGTTGACATCTTGCAGTGTAGAGATCTATCCCGGTAACAGCTTTCTGTTTTCCTGCACTGAGAACTTCAGCCCCACCAGAAAAAAAATTGCCCCACAAGCCACAAAATCCTGGCTACCCGCCTGAAAGCCAGGAGCTTTCTGTTCCTGCTCTTTAGGAGTATATATACTGCGAATAAATATAATATATAACTCCAAATAAATAGGGACTGCTGTGGATACCTCGCCTTTCCTTTAAACCCAGATCCATCCCAAAGATGACGTTGATGCATTGTGTATTTCCGAATGTAGTTTGTGGGAGGAAGTGTTTATTTCCAGAGGAAGGACACATATTTCTTAAACTAGACATAAAGGGGTGCATGTATGTGAATGAAGAATAGTAATGCTTCTTTTTTTCAAGAGGAGTTAACCTGTCTCTGGACTTGGCAGGCAGTTTGAAAGAATCACCGGTATCACTGGGCATTCACAAAGAGACCCCATCGGGAAGTAAATTGTTGGCCACATCGAAAGAAGCTTTGCAGGAAGATATTACCAGCGTGCTGCTTAACTTTGAAATCAAAGAGGTATGACTGCGAACAGACTCTCAGCCTAAATCTCGGGTTCCTTCTGCCTTCTGTTTGGAGGATAGGTACCATGGCTCCTCTGGGGCAGTGGGCAAGCGTGAAATCACCCTCATTTATTAGCTAGATGACGGCTGTCTTGACCAAGCTCAACAGCAAGCCAGAAGGGTTTTCTCGGACGTTCCTAAGGAGTTTAGTTGTATGCTTTATCTTCATTCTTTTCTTGAACGTTTCCCCTTGGGAAGACTTTCATGCTAATACAAACCAGAGGAGTCCAGTTTACAACACGTAGATGCCTTGGAAAAATCAAAATGTAAAGATACATGGAGTAATACAGTTGTCCATAACTAATCTGCTGCAGTGAATCCTAGCAAGCGTTTTTTACTGTAACTCACAAATCATCCCAAGTGTGTGTGTCTGTATACACTTCCTTAGGTTGTAGTACAACTAACAAAGCAGGTGGAAAAGAAGAGTGTCCCTATGCATACTTTAGCAGTGTCGCAGCTGGGAACCGAAGGCAGAATTAGAACGCATGACATGTCTGCTACAGCGTACCTAAAGAAAATCACCATGAAGTGCCTTGAATTTAAAGGTGAGTCACGCTCGGTTTACCGATTGGCGGCACGGTGTCACGGAGAGGATACGAATGATGTCTTCATGTGAGAGCATTTACCTAAGGGTTCAGGTTTCCTAAGTGTTCGATGTGTGTAACTTTTTAGAAACTGGCACTCATGTCTATTTTTCCTATTTGTGCAATTTTAGAAATTACTCTTCAAGTTCCCCCTCTCATCTTCTGCTGTGCTCTTGCCTACTTTTTCAGTTGTTCTAACTCTGTGGGTTCAGGGGTAAATGTACGGATATTTTTTAAAAAGCAAGGAGGTTACTAGGGTAGTTCCCCCCCCCCCCCCGTACTCTGAGAGACGGGAGAATCTTTATGTGTGGAGACATTCCTCTAGGCATTTGTTGAGTTAAGTGATACCCTAATTAATATAGTGCTGCAATTGTCTTTTCTCCACAGACTCCAAAGGAGATCCACTGAATATTCTTAATTCTTCTGCTGAAGCTGATGAGCATCTTCTAAAGATGGAATATATAAAGGTTCGGTGTTTTCCTTCACTAAAAACCATTGGGGGGAGGGAGGCGTCTTCAAGTCATTTTGATAGTAATAAGGCGAAGAAGAGTTGGATTTATACCCCACCCTTCACTTGGAGTCTCAGAGCACCTTACAACCTCTTTTTCTTCCTCTCCCCACCACAGACACCCTGTGTAGTAGGTGGGGCTGAAAGAGCTCTGAGAGAACTGTGACTGACCCAAGGTCACCCACCTGGCTGCATGTGCAGGAGTGGGGAATCAAACCCTGTTCTCCAGATTAGAGTCTGCTGCACTTAACCTGTACACCAAACTGGCTTGTACTCAGATATGCAGGATCAAAATGAAATAACCGATATTAAATGAAGCCTACGATTTGATTAAATTGAACATTAGCTTTCACCGTTAATAAGACTAGTGGAAGAAACTGACTTTGTTTATATATGGGTGCCTTATGTTTTTGTGGGTGGATGTTTGGCCTCTGTTGCAGACAGAATATTGGTCTTTAGTTTTTGTTATATCGTGACCAGGATGTGATCTGGTTTTCCCTGGAAAAAAACTGCAACCTGTATTCCGAATTTGCACAGAAAACCAAAATGAAACCCCAAAAAGCCTTTACCTTCTCACTCCCTCCTCTCATCCATGGAATCCCCAACCACATGTCTGGAAAAAGGACAGTTTGATGCTCTCTCGCTCTCTCTAATGGTCGCTGATTTAGCTACATGAGCTGCAGCAGTCTGAAAGATAATTTCTTTGCACAGGCTGATGAAGATGGGCCACACTTTGCAACAGTTTACAAAAGTACAAAGCAAGCGCTAGACGTAAGTAGAAACATTTATTGCAAGCTCAGTTGTTGTAACACACGGTACCTTGATGTCACTTTTGTAGCAGTTTCTGTTTCCGGGTGCATTGGCCCAAAATCAAGAGCCCCCAAAAGGCAGAAACTATGTAATACCTTCTGTTAGGACCAACTATAATTTATTTCTTTAAATAATTTATTATTGACACAAAACGGTGCAAATCGACTTCATCGGGGCATATTGCAAAACAAAAAAAAAGTAGTGGGAACAATAACAGGATATTTTTATTCAACTGCAAGATATCATGGATAATAGCAAAATCGAGGTTAACTGAATCAAACCCTTTCAGGTGGTGTATTTTTTTATTATACGTTGACTAGAGAGTCAGCATGTGCCGGAAAAGTATAACTTTTTATTAACGAGAATCTTCTGGCCCATTAAAGACTTAAGAAGCATATTGTGGCATAGGTTTTTTTACAAGCCAGTGTCTATTTCATGCATCTGGCAAAAGCTCATGACACAGTAAAACTGCTAAAGTTTAAGGTGCCGCAAGACAATTTGGGAGGTGCATTTAACGGATGATCAATTAAATGCCAATTCCTTGTAATGAAAGGACTGAAAACTCTTCCTACCTGGGACGCGCCTCTGATGTTTGTTCGTCTCCCTCTCAGGTGTCCTTTTCGTCTTTAGATCTCCTCCTGCACACGGAGGCCTTGCTTTCCATCATGAATTTCGTCACGTACAGTGTGGCGTCCAGCAGTCCTACATCCGCCGAGAAGGAAGCAGAAGCAAAGCTGCCGTCCGAGGAGCCCAAAACAGCTGCTGCCAAACCAGGTATTGCGGTGTAGGGACCCCATGTCTTCTGGTTAGGGGATAGTCTGTGTTTCGGAGAGCAGCCGTGTCGGTCTGTGGTAGAAGAGCTGGGTTCGAGTCCAGCAGCACCTTAGAGAACAACGAGATTTTCAGGGTGTGGGAGTCAGAGCTCCGTTGGTCAGATACCTTCCTCAGATGTCTACATATGAATCGTGGCAAGCCGGCGAGAACTCGTAGTGGATGCTTCCCGGCCTGCCACGGAGCAGGAAAGAAACGCCACACAGAATTCACAGCTGGGGAGGGGGAAATAGCACTCCCCTCTGAAACCGCAAAGATGAGTTACCACTGTGATGTGTGTGACACTGACTGACTCCCCTCTCTGCCTGACAGCTCCCTCTGCCGTGGTCCACGACAATGTGTGCGACTTGAAGCTCACTGCCAAGCTGAACGCCTTCAACGTTTTGGTCTGCGACCAGAAGACCGATACTGCCGATATACGAATACAAGGTAAAAGCATTCCGTCGCTTGGGATAGCATCAGTAGTGAGTCGAATACTACCGCTCCACTCAGCTGAGGAGCCTTACAGGCCCGTAGCCAGGATTTTGTGGCTTGTGGGGCAAATATTTTTTCTGGTGGGGCTGGAGTTCAAGCCGGCAGGTGGGGGGTGATGACTTCTGTAATCAAGAAAGCCAACACTCAGGCAGGAAAACGCCCTTCAAGGAGACCAGTTTCTTGACACAGAGTTAGAAGGGATCCTAGAGGTCACCTACTCCAACCCCCTTGCCCTTTTCATTCTGTGTACTGTGTGTGTCTCTCTGCGTTAATCAGGTATGGAGGCATCTGTTTCTGCCAAGACCAAGGAGACTAACATTTTTGCCCGGCTTCGGGACTTCATAGTGACAAACGTCGATCCGAAGACAGTTCATAAAAAGGTGAATATGAGAATGGGAGTTCTGAGCCGAGAGGCATCTGTACTTCAGTGGCAGTGTGAGGAAGTGCATAGAAGCAGAACTAGAAGCAGGAGCAGATGTTTGAAGTGAGGCACACCCATTTCTTTTTGCCTGGTCTTTGTGCACCAGGTAGAAAAAGATGACTTCGACTGGCTTTTGAGCAAGGGAGACCTTGACCTTTACCTTTAGAAAAAGATGTGGGGATGGATGGGGTGGGGATGGAAGGTCCAGGAAGCTTTTAGTGGCACAGGAAAAACAGGATGGGGGCAATGCTCCCTCTAAGCGGTGGAGTCTTGTGAGCGAAAATTCCACTTTGTGAGCTCCTGGCATTCAAGTTGTGAGCAAGCAATTTGGCTACAGGGAGCCCTCCTCTCTGAGCTAAGACAAAAATGTGTGAGCCGGAGGCTAAAAAACTGTGAGCCGGCTCACACTAACTCAGTTTAGAGGGAACACTGGACGGGGGAGGTGGGAAGGGGGTGAAAAGTGAGAGAGTCTAAGAGCCTTCCCCAGCCCGTCATCGAAGCAGAGAGCCCATTTTGCGCTTTAAATCTGCTCTCATGAACACGTTTTAACCAAGATGTCTTCCACTTTCGATCAGGAAAACGTCCTCTTCAGTCTTAGATTACCGTAGCTGGCTTGCTCTTGCTGAACGTTAAACTGAATAAGTTGTAGGTGGTGTCTGAGCTAAGACAAAAATGTGTGAGCCGGAGGCTAAAACCTGTGAGCCGGCTCACACTAACTCAGTTTAGAGGGAACACTGGACGGGGGAGGTGGGAAGGGAGTGAAAAGTGAGAGAGTCTAAGACGAGACGGGTGACCTGAGCCTTCTCCAGCCCGTCATCGAAGCAGAGCCCATTTTGCGCTTTAAATCTGCTCTCATGAACACGTCTTAACCAAGACGTCTTCCACTTTCGATCAGGAAAACGTCCTCTTCAGTCTTAGATTACCGTAGCTGGCTTGCTCTGGCTGAACGTTAAACTGAATAAGTTGTAGGTGGT
>NW_015160846.1:62546-62760 GCF_001447785.1 Gekko japonicus | reverse complement strand
CCACGACGTGGATGCATTGTAATTGTGGGTAGTGGTGTGAGTTCCTTATTGTGCCCCATTTAGGTTGAGATTCGCTTTTTATTTCCCATGATGTGCTTCGAAGTTCCTCAGGGGGCGAGTGGGTTTTGCAGTCAGCATACCTAAACATAAGAACATAAGAGACGCCAATGTTGGATCAGGCCAACGGCCCCTCCAGTCCAACACTCTGTCACAC
>NW_015160846.1:60699-62468 GCF_001447785.1 Gekko japonicus | reverse complement strand
TCAAGAAGACAGAGCATCCCTTGGCCCAGACATAAGAACATAAGAGACGCCAATGTTGGATCAGGCCAACGGCCCCTCCAGTCCAACACTCTGTGTCACACAGTGGCCAAAAATACCAGGTGCCATCAGGAGGTCCACCAGTGGGGCCAGGACACTAGGAGCCCTCCCACTGTTGCCCCCCCCCCAAGTACCAAGAAGACAGAGCATCACTTGCCCCAGAGTCCCTATCTATACCTTGTGGCTAATAGCCACTGAGAGACCTCTGCTCCATATGTTTATCCAGTTCCCTCTTGAAGCCGTCCATGCTTGTAGCTGCCACCACTTCCCGTGGCCATGAATTCCACGTGTTAATCACTCTTTGGGTGAAGAAGGACTTCCTTTTATCCGTTCTAACCTGACCGCTCAGCAATTTCATGGAGTGCCCACAAGGAGTTCTTGTATTGTGAGAAAGGGAGAAAAGCAGAAAGATCGGGCAGAATAAATTTCTTAGGAAAATAATCAGTAGGGATGCCTGACTTTCAGCAGACGTACTAAAAAATAGGCCCTGGGCCCCTACCCGGTGGAACGAGCTCCTGTATCAGATCAGGGCCCTGTGGGACTTACTGCAATTCTGCATGGCCTGCGAGATGGAGCTCTTCCGTCGGGCTTTTAGTTGAGGCAGTGGACGTGTCCCCCCCACCCCCGGGTGTCCACCTATCCATCAGTGTCCTAGATTCGAACAGCCACCTGGGAACCTACCCTGCTGATCCATATCAGTTACTGAGACATTTGATCAGAACCTGCGCGGTATTTTATGACTAGTGTACTGTTTTAATTTTGTTGTTTTAAATATATTTTAGTAGTTACTGCAGATCGTATCAATATTGATGGAGCCCGCCCCGAGTCTGCTTGCAGGATAAGACGCTAATCAAATAAATAAATAAACAAATATGATCTTTGCAGACCGTCTCCATAGTGGGAGACGAAGTCTTTCGGTTTGCCATGTCCCTTTATCCCGATGCCACCGAGGGAGAAGCTTACACGGATATGTCCAGAGTAGACGGTAAGATGTCGCTGAAGGTGGGCTGCATTCAGATCGTCTACCTGCACAACTTCTTCATGTCGCTGCTGGTAAGTGACAGTCTTCTTTTTCCTGGCATATTTTGTCCCCTTTAAAAATGCGGTTGGAAAAGCTCCCCACTGGAGGGTTCGCTTTTCAGGAGCCATCCCCTCACGGTCCTGTCCCTTGGGTTTCAAAAGCAGTCTCCCACCCAGCATTGTGGAGAGGAGGGTATCGATTGTCTGAGAGCTAATGAGTTTTTATGCTTACTTTTCTGTTGTTTATCTTTTCTGCTTTAAAACTTCAGTACAACCCATGCAGGATGCAAAGAGAGAGAGATGAGTTCAAATCCCTCTTGCTCAGAGGGGTCTAGTTAGGATCACAGGGTCACACAGAGGTGGGAGGGGCCCTGCAGGCCATCCAGCCCCACCCCCTGCTCAGTGCAGGGCCACCCTAGAGAGCATCCGTGATAAACGTTTGTCCAGCTGCTGCTTGAAGACTGCCAGTGGGGGGTAAGAGGGCTCACCACCTCCCCAGGCAGCCGATTCTACTGTGGCACGACTCTGACTGTCAAAAAGTTTTCCCTAAGATCCAGCCGGTGCCTTCCCGCCCTTAATTTAAACCCGTCCTTGTGACTTCCCTCCTCTGGTGCCAACAGGAACAGCTCCCTCTCCTCCTCCTCCAGTACTTCAAGAGAGCCATCCTGTCTCTCTCCCCCCCCCCACCTCCT
>NW_015160846.1:0-60533 GCF_001447785.1 Gekko japonicus | reverse complement strand
ATCATCCCTGTTGTTTGGTTCATGGGGCACGGGGCACTCCGTGTCCTGCTTCCCCGATGTTGATGCAGCAGCCACCCTTGGGAGCTAGTGTGTGTTTCTGAATCTCAGTGTGCCGTTAGACTCGAAGCCCGGTTTCCGGATAAAACAGGGCGTCAGCTATGAGTTGTGGTATTAAATCCCCACCACCACCACCACCATATATGTTCCAGGATATGACCTGAAGGCACATAAAGCACTCAGTTGAAGCTAAGTGGATCCGGGTGTGGGAGCCAATGCTCCCTCTAAGGTGTGGAGTCCTGTGAGCAGAAATCCTACTTTGTGAGCTACTGGCACTAAAGTGAGCGAGCGATTTGGCTGCTGCATAAATTAGTTTGCTCTGGAGCCCTCCTTCCTGAGCGAAGACAAAAATGTGTGAGCCTGAGGCTAAGAAACTGTGAGCTGGCTCACACTAACTCAGCTTAGAGGGAACACTGGTGGGAGCCCATAAGAGCCTAGTTCGGTGGCCGGTTCAACACAGGGCTAAACTAGATGTGACTGAGTCCTTGTGGCCACCGTGAGGCCAGTGCTGTCATTTCATACTGCAAGGGCCTCATCCTGAATGGTTCGCAGCACAGAGCTCTTCTACCCCCCACCCGTGCCTTTTAAAATACAGGAACTTGGGGGGGGTGGAATACGGCAGTTTTGGCTCTTTATAAGATGCGGACGGGGAAAACAAGAGTGCCTCAGCCTGCTGTACCGCTGGCCTGATCAGGATTGTGCCCTTGTAGCATTTTTAAATGACTTTACAATGGTGGCAGGGTCCTTGTGGGCGGCTGTTCCATCTAGCTTGGTCTGTCGTGGCCAGCTAGATAAGAAGAAGAAGAAGAGGAGGAGGAGATTGGATTTATCCCCCGCCCTTCACTACCCAAAGGAGTCTCAGAGCGGCTTACAAACTCCTTTCCCTTCCCCCTCCCCACCACAGACACCCTGTGAGGTGGGTGGGGCTGAGAGAGCTCTCTCGAGGACTGCTCCTGAGAGACCAGCTCTGACAGAACTTGTGACTGACCCAAGGTCACACCAGCATCTGCATGTGGAGAAGCGGCGAATCAACCCCGGTTCTCCCCGATCAGAGTCCGCGCTTCTAACCACGACACTGAAGTGGCCTGTAAGCCAGGCACAGAAGCCAGGCTCTCCCCGTTGTGGCCTCCCAGCACTGACATTCGGAGGGTTTCTGCCTCTAACCACGAAGGTCCTGTCAATAGTCATATGGTTTTAAGACTATTTAAATTATTTATTGTTGTCTTTTACTTGTTCTTTAGGCCGCCCTAAAGCGGCCTTGGCTGGGAGGGCGGGGTATAAATTTGATAATAAATAAAATAAAATAAAGAATTTTATTGTTACGGCGCTTAGCCAGCAATATAAAACCATAGGAATAAAAATAAATTACAATGGCCTAATAGTAAAATTTCCAAAATGCAACTAGGTACTAAAAAATAACATTGTACAATCATTTTGGTCACTAAAACCAGACTTAAAATTACACTGCAATAAAACACGGTAAAAGGAAATAAACTAAGATGATTTGGGAACAGTAAAAGTTAAAATCAAATAGTCCTAACCTGAGTGACAACCAGGGCACTGATTGAGCTTTTACAACCAAGGAGCAAAATTTCGCAATCTGATGGAGCGCTGTATGTTCAAGGTTAAAAAACAAGTTCTCCATCTTATCCTGATCAGAAGTGCCTGCCAAAAAAGGCTCAATGAGTTTTGTGCGCGCCTCTTCAAATAACGGGCACCTTAAGAATACATGCTCCTGAGATTCGATCTCCCCCAACGCGCACATACATAACCTCTCTGTTCGGGGTAATTTTTTAAATTTGCCCTCAAGAACTGCAGAAGGTAAGGCAGAGCATCTAGCCAAAGTGTAAGCCCTTCTGAGTTTGCGGGACTCCAGAACATCTAAATATGGGGCCTGCACAACAATGTATTTATTACTAGTTGGCGCTATAAAAGTTGGAGACACCTGTAGATCTAGTTGGCGTTCGGTGTCCTTGATCCTCTGCTTAATTTCTAACTTAGCTCGGTCACCACCCATTTCCAAAAGCGCTTGAGGAGAATACCCCAAGAGTGAAATTTTTCGCTTAACAGCGACCAGCCATTCAGATTCAAAGGGATCAGTCAGAATCAGAGGCACTAGTCCACACGGATTTAAATTTATCTTCAACCAATAGAAGATGGAGTGTAAGGCAATCATGGCTTCGACCTTCAGCATGCCCATCTCTAGCCTTACCATTGCATTAGATACGCATCTAGGAACTTGAAGCACTGCTCTTAAAAACTTCGATTGAACTAGCTCCAAGGGGGCATAGCTAGAGGAAGGCGCTCCAAGCAGCGTACCATAAAGCATCTGGGCAAGTGTTTTAGCCTTAAAAAGTTTTATAGCTGCTGGTACAAAGTATCCCCCTTGGGATCTGAAAAACTTAAGTATACCGTGAGAGGATTTTTCACCCGAGCATGCTGCTGCCTGGCTATGGGCAGTCTTAGATCCAGAGGCTTGGATGATCATGCCTAGGTAGCGAAAACTAGCTACCTGTTCAAGATTCTGGCCGTTTACACTCCACTTTCTTAATTTGGGTCTCCTGCCAAAGGCCATCACCTTTGTCTTCGCATAGTTAATATCCAGCTCCTGATCACTGCAATAGCTAGCGAACTTCTTAAGTGCCCTTCTCAATCCAATTGGGGTTCTAGAAAGAATAACCGCATCATCGGCATATAAAAGTATAGTAATGGAGCGCTGAGCCAGTTTAGGAGGGTGAAAATCTACATCATTTAGATATCCAGCAACTTCATTGAGGTAAAAGTTAAAAAGCGCAGGAGCTAGCATACATCCTTGCCTATATCCTTGCATATCCTCTATGATTGTATCCCATCCCCTTTTCAAGCCAGCTGAGCTGGTGGCCGTGGCTGCGTCCTCTGGCAGAGAATGTGACAGGCTTATTCCTCTTGAAGAAGTACTTCCTTTGGTCTGTCCTGAGTGGGACCGCCCATCGGCTTCCTTAGGAGCCTGCCTAGGAATGGCATGTATGTGTCCTTGAGTTGGTACAAGAAGGATGGGCTATAAAGGAATAGCACAGGTGCGCAGCTGTCGGCAGGCGAATGCTGCAGGCTCCTCATCTGACCTAGAAAGGTAGTCCTTGTCTCCACCACCACCCCTTCAGTGACTGCAAAACGTACCTGAAGAAGTGAGCCGCAAATTCTGTTAGTCTTTAAGGTGCTACTGGACTCTTCTATACTGCCACAGACGGACTAACACAGCTGCCTGTCTTCTTGCAAAATTTATGGTGTTGATTGTTGCGCTGTGCAATTATGCCTTTCTGTAGAACTTCCTGAACCACTTCCAAGCCGCGAAAGAAGCCCTGAGCGCAGCCACGGCCCAGGCGGCAGAAAAGGCCGCGTCCAGCATGAAGGACTTTGCCCAGAAGAGCTTCCGCCTCTCCATGGACATCAACCTGAAAGCGCCGGTGATCATTGTCCCTCAGTCGTCCGTCTCGCACAATGTCTTGGTGGCGGATCTCGGCTTGATCACGGTGAAGAATGAATTTAAGCTGGTCTCCGGGGGAGAATCTGCTCTCCCCCCAGTGATTGACAAGTTGGATGTACAGCTCACTCACTTGAAGCTCTCCAGGTATGAGCAAGCAACTGATTACCTTTATTGCCAGATGACAGAGGCTGGGCGTTATGTCTCTGCATGCTGTCCCAGTGCCAGACCCATAGCCAGGATTTTGTGGCTTGTGGGGCAAATGTTTTTCTAGTGGGGTTGAAGTTCTCAGTGCAGAAAGAAAAGCCATTTGGCCAATAGAAAGCTGTTAACCAGGAGAGATCTCTAAATTGCAAGCTGTCAACCACTTTGGATGACAGTTCTTAGCTGCTGCAAGTTAATCCCTTCTGCCAGCCTAAGCAACAATCCTGAGAATAAGCTGGCAGGTGGAAGTGAGGACTTCTATAGTCAAGAAAGCCAACACTTGGGCAGGAAAACTCTCTTCAAGGAGACCAGTTTCTTGACACAGAGTTAGAAGGGATCCTAGAGGTCACTTACTCCAACCCCCTTGCTCAGTGCATGAATTAGTCAACTACAGCACCCCATTCTACTTCAAGGAGCACACACCTTTAAAAAAATGTTTAAAATGATTGAAACAAGAATTTACAGGAGAAAATTCTTGTGGGGCTGTGCCTTTAAGAAAGGGTGCGGAGCCCCAAAAGCCCCACCGTAGCGACAGGCCTGGTCTTCTCACTGAGCCGTAGCCCTAGAGAACACCTTCCTTTTATATAAGTCTTGGGCTCCTTCCAAGAGGAAAGCATCGCCACGCCCCCGGCCTTAATCACACAATGCTGTGACTCTTGAGTGGGCAGGCAGCCTTTCATTGGACTTTCCTCCCGAGTGGATTCGAGGCTAATGCTGCCGTGCCCCCCGGGGTGTGGGGTGCTGAGAGCAAGTCTCAGGATGTGGTTAGAGCGCTAGGCTGGTCCTGGGAGAACCCTGCTCAGCACGAAAACTCCCCGGGTGACCTTGGGTCACTCGCTATCACCCAACCTTCCCTACTTCACAAGGTTGTTGTGACGGCAAAAGTGTGGAGGGGAGAGCCATATATTTATTTATTTTTAATGTATATATTTGGATTTATATCCCGCCCTCCCAGCCTAGGCCGGCTTGGGGCGGCTTACAAACAGAATAAAACACGCACATAAATTAAAATTAAATTAAATAGTCCTATTGAGCGGTGGCTCAAGTAGTTAAGAGGCTGAACTACAGGCTGTGGAAGGTTGGTAGTTCAGCAGTTCGAGACCCGAGTGTGCCCCATGACAGAGTGAGCTCCCGTCTCTAGTTCCAACTCCTGCCAACCTAGCAGTTCGAAAGCTAGAAATTGCAAGTAGATAAATAGGTACCACTTCGGTGGGAAGGTAACAGCGTTCTGTGCGCCTTGGTGTTTAGTCATGCCAGCCACATGACCACGGAAACGTCTTCGGACCGCGCTGGCTCTTCAGCTTTGAAACGGAGATGAGCACCGCAACCCTAGAGTCGGATTCGACTGGCTTTCGAGCAAGGGAACCTTTACCTTTACCTAAAATCAGATAAAACATATCAGCATTTAAAAGTGCTCACAACTAATAACACTAATAGGCTGTAATCAGACACATGAAATAATCCACTTTCAATGCACTTTCCGACTGGATTTTTACTATGTGAACTGGCAAAATCTAATTCAAAAGTGGATTGAAAATGGATTATTTAGTGTGTGTGATCGCAGCCATAGATTATTAAATGATGGTGGTTGGCCTCCAGTCTTACATTGTAGTGGTCAGCCCACTGACCTAATCTTTTTGTGGCCAGCACAGGCTGTTCTGGTGGTTTCAGGGGACAGGGTTCCCTATCGGGGGCAGCTGTTCATTAAAGGCCTGGCGGAAGAGCTCCGTCTTGCAGGCCCTGCAGAACTGCATAAGGTCCTGCAGGGCCCTGATCTCCTCTGGGAGCTCATTCCACCAGAAAGGAGCTGCCAGAAAGGAGAAAGCCCTGGCCTTGGTAATAGCCAGCCTGGCCTCCCTGGGATCGGGAAGGGCCAGTCGATGCTGTGACCCTGATCGCAGTGCTCTCTGGGGAACGTACGGGGAAATATGTTACCCTGAGCTCTTTAGAGGAAGGGTGAGATAAAAATATATAATAAATACTCTTTGGAGAAGGCTTTGGAGCTCACGAAGTCTGGTTTAGACCAAGAACCGGTTCTTCAGTAAAGCGGCCACTTGACTGAAACTTGGAAAATGTAATTGTGGAAGGTCCCAGGTTCAGGTCATCTGTAAAATGATGTTGTTGAGCTGGAGCAAAGCTGCCCGATGGGCCTTTGGAAAAACCGCTGTCCGTCCCGTGAGAGAGGAACTTCGCAAACAGCGGCTTCGTATCCTGTAACACATTGACTTGCATTCCTCAGGACGATAGCAGCCAGTGGTTCCCAGCCCGACGTTGAAATTCTGCAGCCTGTAAACCTGCTGTTGTCAGTCCAGAGAAATCTGGCAGCCGCTTGGTATCCAGAGATTCCGGGGGTTGCAGTCAAAGGAGATTTGAAGAGTATGCAGGTGAGACGTTTTGTTATCGATCTGTGTCCTGAATGGCGATCCAGCACAGTGCAGGAAAGCTTTTCTGTCACAGCAGGACTCTGGGGCATGACGGGTGATCGGTCTGGTTGCTTAGTTGATGTCTCTTGTCTTGAAAACCCTCGGGCTTGCCATAAATCAGCTAGGACTTGACAGCGGGGGGAAAAAATCTAATTGAAGGCTGTTTCATCTAAGATACTGTGCTGGAAGTGGATACATCTTCAACTGTTGCGTTATACAGCCAGAAACCGTTCCTATGGTTGTAAGAGTCCTTTTCCTTGTCACTGTGATCTCAGGAATTATTACACACACACACACACACATACACACACATATGAAAACACATCACTTGGCTCATGTAAAGGAACAAATGAAGACTGTTTTCTTGCATGTCTTGTGCAAACTAATCCTGGGGTGATTGTACACGGGAGAAGTTTCCAGGCTCTGTTACCTTTCAGTTTCCTGCTTCCTCACAATTTGAGGAGGGCCGTGGACAACTGTGGGAAGCCGCCGTGTTAGCTGAGGGAAGTTATTGAAGTGGTTCTTTTTGCTTTTTTAAAAATGGACCTCCTGGGAATGAATAATGGATTTGAATGCTTTACAGATAGCTCTCAGTCAAGATGACTTAACTCTGCTGATGAAAATCTTGCTGGAAAATCTTGGGGAAGCTGCTGCACAATCAAGAGTGACCCATCCAGCCACACCGGCGAGCCCAATGTTAAAAAGGGGCAAAATCGAGGCTGAAGCTGGTGTTCGTGAAGGTATGTTCTTCTTTCCCCAAAGCTGAGCTAAAGCCTTCGACAACATACTGAGCTAAATCTCATTATAGTTTTGATTAAAATGTTTGGTCGTTCTCTCAAGCGGAGTATTTGGCTGCAAGTTATTAAATGGCAACAGGTTTGGCAGCTGAATGACTAATTCAGATATGAGCGCTATTCAGATACCATGAACAAACTGCGTTTTTTGTGTGATGTAGCCGAGCCTGGATTCCTTGAGTTCACATGGCTTTATGCTGGCTTGGAATTATGGCTATTGTAAAAGGGGGAAAAAAGAAGAATCTGATATGGGGGGGGGAAATGGATGACTTTCTAAACTAGCTATGTCTTGTATCCCAGCTCACTTCATAAGGGAGCAAATGTAAAGAAAACAGGTTTTGAGAGTCTGACCCACAGATCAAGCAGTCAACAAGACTTGCACAGAAAATGCTTTTATATTATGGCCAACAAGCACCACAACACAATAAACAAATTCCTTCAAATCGTAAGAAAATCCTGGTGTAAAAGTACATCATCAATGTCGTCTCCAGATTATATAACGTTTCAAAATTGGATCTTCCTCAGGAAATATTAGAGTAGTACAAAAGCTCTCCTGCTCATAAAGTGCTTTACAAAAAGTCGTGAAAGATAATACATTCAGAAAGGACGCTGATCCCCATAAATATTCAGGCTTGTAGCCGCCCCCCCCCCCCCCCTGTGGTACAACTGCACAACAACAATCCTCAAGGCCCGAGCTTATTAGACCTTTTTTCCCCCTTTTCTTAATTCACTATTTAGCTGGCCAAAAGCAAAGGCATTTTTTCCCTTTCTTCTCAAGGCTTCACAAACCTGGTTGTCATCGATATTGTAGAGAATGACAGAAAGCGACTCAAAGTCAAAGTCAAAATCGAACATGAGGGCTGCAGTTTCTGTAGGTTGTAATTTACTAAGATCCCTCTGTCCCGAAGAGACGGCGGTATCTGAAATATTTGGAATGAAAAGAAACGCTTGAAATAAGTAATCGGCAATAAGAGCAAGAATGCCCATTTAAGCTGCATTCAGACATGACAAATACACCTTTGGACGCATGTGCAAGCTTCTTCCTTTTCTGTTCCTTATGAAGTGATACAAGACAAACGTGGACAATCACAACCTAATCAGAAAACAAATGTAAAGAAAACAGTCGTGAGAGTCTGGCCCACAGATCAAGCAGTCAACAAGACTTGCTAAGAAGATGCTTTCTGTATATTATGGCCAACAAGCACCACAACACAATAAACAAATTCCTTCAAATCGTAAGAAAATCCTGGTGTAAAAGTACATCATCAACGTCGTCTCCAGATTATGGGAACTGGATAAACATATGGAGCAGAGGTCCATCAGTGGCTATGAGCCACAAGGTAGAGATAGGAACCCTCGGACTGGAGCAAGTGATGCTCGGTATTCTTGGTGCTCGGGGGGGAGGCAACAGTGGGAGGGCTTCTGGCCCCACTGCTGGACCTCCTGATGGGGCACCTGGTATTTTTGGCCACTGTTGGACTGGATGGGCCACAGAGTGTTAGACTGGATGGGCCTTTGGCCTGATTAGCACTGGCTTCTCTTTTGTTATTATAGGAACTCTCAGTCTGGGGCAAGGGATGCTCTGTCTTCTTGGTGCCGGGGGGGGGCAGTGGGAGGGCTTCTAGTGTCCTGGCCCCACTGCTGGACCTCCTGATGGCCCCTGGTATTTTTGGCCACTGTGTATTGGACCCAGAGTGTTGGACTGGATGGGCCATTGGAGTGTTAAACTGCAGTGTTAAAATCTTACGAGCTGTGTTTCTGCTTGGAGGTTTATTTTTGGGAAATATTTTAGTCGAGCGCAAGACTTATGAGGAATTGGGGCTTCTCTCCGACCCAAATCTCCCAACTCCTTTAATGGGCTGATTTCCCATCTTCCTCTCAGCCTCCCCTCACCCCCAGCTGATGCCCAGGTTTTCTCATCTTTTGGAAGGACAATAATGATTTTCATTTCAGGCTGGGATCTTGGCAAGGGCATGTCTTTTTAAAAATAAAATTCACAAATGGATTCCCCTTCCCAGAACATCAACTGAACGTGCAGAAATCCCATTCTTCTCTCTGTGGGTCTTTTTGTTCCTTGTGTGATAGGCCCGTTCCCATGAACATGTTTGGGGCTCATGAGGAATCTACAGCATGGGGGTTGGGGGGGTAGAATAATCAGTTTGGAAATCCCCCCCCCAATATATACATACTCAATTTTTTCTTCTGTTGGATTTTATAAGCTCTTTGAGGCATGCAGAGGGCAATAACTTCATCTCTTTCCCCCCGCCCTGCCCTGCCCTGCCCTGCCCTGCCTCACTTTCCCTAAGCAAACTCTCAGGTTCTTTCAGCATCCCCTGCTTCCTGAAGCATGCTCCGACCTCCTCAGGGAACTTTTGGGTGTTTGTTTTGTTAGTTTACAGAGTCTTTGCCTATTAGGAGAATTCCCCAGCTGTGCAAAACCCCATCCGCTTAACTAAATCGCAGTTAGTTTAAATAGTGATCATTCAGAGCTCTCTTTGCTTTCCTGTGTGCTTCGCTAGATGGGCTGTCGATGCACTTTCAAGCCTTCCAGTTTCTGTGCATAATCATTCCCCCCCCGGCCACTTTCATATATTTTGTAGAAATCCACGCTTTCGCTCCACGATAATAGTTTGCGTCTCGGAGAACTCAGGCTGGACCTTATGAAATCAGCAGGGAAAATGTTTTCGGATGGCTCCATGGATGTTAACACGACGCTGAAAAAATGTACCCTGGACGATCTCAGAGAAGGGATCCAGAGAGCTACATCCAGGTTAGCTCTTTTTCTATGGAATTAAAGACTTTCAGTTTAAAATGCTGCCAACTGCTGGGCATCCAGTTGGTCTGCAGTGCCAGCAGAATGACATAGACTCTGATGACATCCTGCAAGCTTTTCTTCTGGTGAAAGCAGGATGGGGGGGGGGTGCCCTTTCTGACCGTGGGACCCATGTAGACAAAAGCCACATGCGAAAGTGGCTACAGAAGAGGAATCAAAAGAGATGGGGCAGACTTTAATGATGCAACTAGAATGATAAAAGGGTTGGAAAACTTTCCCTGTGAAGAACAGTTAAAGTGCTTGGGGCTCTTTAGCTGGGAGAAAATATGACTGAGGGGTGACGCGATCGAGTTTTACAAGATTATGCATGGGATGGAGCAGGTGGAGAAAGAGGTACTTTTCTCCCTTTCTCACAATACAAGAACTCGTGGGCATGCAATGAAATTGCTGAGCCGTTGGGTTAGAATGGATAAAAGAAAGTACTTCGCCCAAAGAGTGATTAACACATGGAATTCACTGCCACAGGAGGTGGCGGCGGCTACAAGCATGGACGGCTTCAAGAGGGAATTGGATAAACATATGGAGCAGAGGTCCATCAGTGGCTATTAGCCACAAGGTATAGATAGGAACTCTCGGTCTGGGGCAAGGGATGCTCTGTATTCTTGGTGCTTGGAGGGGGGGGGCAACATTGGGAGGACTCCTAGTGTCCTGGCCCCACTGCTGGACCTCCTGATGGCCCCTGGTATTTTTGGCCACTGTGTGACCCAGAGTGTTGGACTGGATGGGCCATTGGTCTCATCCAACCTTGGCTTCTCTTATGTTCTTATGTCTGGGGCATTGATGCTCTGTATTCTTGGTGCTTGGGGGGGGGGGACAGTGGGAGGGCTTCTAATATCCTGACGTCACCTGGTATTTCTGGCCACTGTGTGACACAGAGTTTTGGGCTGGAGGGGCCATTGGCCTGATCCAACACTGGCTTCTTTCATGATGCATGAGAAGATCTGCACTTGCAGTTGTATTGCCAAGTTGCCTCGTATAGCAAAATAATTTTGAACTGTGATGAGTATTAATGTTCTCTTTAGACAGGTGTCAAAGAGTTCCCTGCAGATTGCATATTTTGCAGACCGCTAAATAACACCCAATTTAGCAAGTTCATTTCTAAATCCCGTTAGCTGATCTTGGCCTTCGTGTAGTTTACCACCAGTGTTTAAGCTGAGTTAGTGTGACCTTGCTCACAGTTTTTTAGCCTCCGGTTCACACATTTTTGTCGCAGCTCAGGAAGGATGGCTCCAGAGCAAAGGAATTCATGCAGTAGCCAAATGGCTCGCTCACAACTTTGATGCCAGTCACTCACAAAGTAGAACTTTTGCTCACAAGACCCACAGCTTAGAGGGAGCACTGCTTACCACGTGTGTTTTTTTTACCCCCCACTAGGATGATAGATAAGAAGGATGACCAAAGCAATAATGTCATGATTAGAATCGACTACAAGCAAGACAGAAGTGGGAGCAACGTTGTGGCCGTCCTGGACAAGCTTTACTTGTGCGCCAGCATAGAGTTCCTACTGACAGTAGCGGAATTCTTCCTCAACTCTGTGCCCGCGGACTCTCCCGAGGGGCCTGCCCAGATCCATTTGAAGCACCCGGTGCCTGGGAAGCTTCGGCCGGGAAAAGGTCAGCAGAGAGGTGCCCGGCGCAGCAGGCCCTCCCTGAACTGGCCTGATGTAATCCCGGATTGGTCACCATCCAACGCAGAGTCAGTAGCGCTTAATCCTGTTCACTTTGGATTAAGCCTGCGTTGGGACTGCAGCCAGGGTGTGCCAGGTGTCATCTGGACTATTCATCCATGTCGGGAGAGTACAGTGGATTGTAATCAGAATCTAGTGGAGAATTTTTAAAGCAAGGGCAATACAGACTCTTACGGTCTCTCCCGTATCAGCCTGTGCACTGCCCGGTCGCTTTAGGGTTGCCAGGTCTCTTCAAGACGCTGGTGGGGGGAGGTGCTCCGGGAGCCAGAAGTGTTGCCCCCGACGTGCCAGTGTCACTGGAAGTAACGTCGCGCGTCACCCGGAAATGACGTAGGTACATCGGGGGTGTTAGAGTTAGCCTTAGAGTTTTACCCAAAATCCAGAGCGTCCCCCCCCCCATGTCACTGATGTGCCTATGTCGTCAGTTTGGGGTAGTGGCGAAATGCGCGGACTCTACTCTGGGAGAACCAGGTTTGATTCCCCACTCCTCCACTTGCAGCTGATTCCACACTCCTCCGACTCACCTTGGGCAAGCCATAGTTCTGATCAGGTCAGCAGAGAGCTGCCCAGCGCAGCAGGCCCTCCCTGAACTGGCTTGATGTAATCCCAGATTGGTCACCGTCCAATGCAGAGTCAGTGGCGCTTAATCCTGTTCACTTTGGATTAAGCCACCAGCCTCACAGGGTGTCTGTTGTGGGGAGGGGAAGGGAAAGGAGTTTGTCAGCCCCTCTGAGACTCCTTTGAGTAGTGAAGCGTGGGGTAGAAATCCAATCTCTTCTTCTTCTTCTCCATCTTCTTCTTCTGGGTGGCATCGGCACGTCGTCTGACATGGCTGGGGGGGGGGATTTCCTCCCGCCGGTTAGCTGTCCAGTGTTGTGCAAGAGCCCACAAAAGCGGGGAAATCCCCCACCCACCCCCGAACTGGGGAATGGCAACCCTAGGTCGCTTTCGCCTCGAGTGTTCTCTCAGTTAAGTCTGTAAGAGTGTCTGTTCCCTTGACTCCGGCCTTCTCTGTAGTAGCCCCAACACTGTGGAATGGCTGCCCGGAAGGAAGGGGATGGTTGGGCCCTCTCTTCATTGGAGCGAGTATGTCTAGGGCTGCCAGCCCCAGGTTGGGAAATCCCTGGAGGTTTGGGGGGTGGAGCCTGAGGAGGGCGTGGTTTGGAGAGGGGAGGGAACTTTGATGGGGTGTGATGCCACAGAGCCCGCCTTTCAAAGCGGCCCTTTTCTCCAGGGGAACCTGATCTCTGTCGCCTGGAGATTAGTTGTGATCCTGGGAGATCTCCAGCCACCAACTGGAGGTTGGCAACCCCATGTTATATCTGACATTTTAAAAAAAATTCCTCCCCCCCCCCTATTTTATTTAATTTTACATTTATACATCATATCTTCGGTTTACATTTTTTATTCTTGTGAGTCTTATCTACTTTCATTATCTAGCCATATATAAAACATTTTCCATCTGTGTTCAAATATTTCTTTACTTTTGTCTTGTAACCTTACACTTAATCTATCCATTTCAGCTACCAATAACATTTTATCTATTACCTCTTTTTTTGAAGGTACATTCTCCTCCTCCCACATTTTAGCTAGTAATAATCTCGCAGCCAGATTCAGTAATACAGATAAATATGTAATTAAAATGGTCTTTTTTGACAGGCCGACCTTAGATTTTTCTTGGACATTTATTTAGACAGACAGACACTGATCTTTGTTTTATATGTGTGCGTATGCGTGTGTGTGTGTGTGCACCTGGAAGTCATGACGACCTCTGGTGACTGACCCCTGCCGGGGGCCTGGAGGGTATTCAGGGATTCTATAGCGATGCCCCCTGCTTTGTCGCTCTGTACCATTCTAGGTTTAAATTGCCCACTTCTGGCAAAAATGGTCCGTCTCTATTACTGGGGCAGGTTCAGCTTTGAGACCTCAGACCAGGACCGTGGCAAAGGCTGTCATATCACCTGCCGGGCAGCTGTTCCGCGCGTCCAGAAAGGCGTGCTTTCTGACGATCAGCGCGATGTGTAAAAACAATATTCTGTACCGTTCTAGCCAATGTATACTTTTATTTAGGGGGGGGAGATGGCTGACAACGCACAAAATTTTAACTTCTACAGATGGGACTCCGCGGTCGAGCATGAAGATAAAAGCATGCGTCACGGACCCGGAAATCGTGTTTGTCGCCAACCTGACCAAGGCCGACGCTCCTGCCTTAGCCGCTTCCTTCGAGTGTGACTTCTACCTGTCCGCGGGCCCCCAGACTCAGGACATGTGTGCAGAAGTGAAGGCCCTCAGAGTGCTGGCTTGCCCGTTCCTCCGGAAGAAGGGAGAGAAGAACGTCACAACCGTAAGCTCTTTTGCAGATGTCTACAAGGAGTACAAATCCTCTAGCACGAGAGTGCGCGAGTCGCAAGGCATATGTTTTGGGTTGTGTGTGTGTCTGTGAGCGTGTGTGTGAAGTGCATGTTTTGGCTTGTGTGTGTGTCTGTGAGCGTGTGTGTGAAGTTCCATCAAGTTGCAGCCGACCTGCAGCAACCCCATGGGGTTTTCAAGGCAAGAGGTGCCACCTTCTTTTGATTTCTGGAGACAGTAAAGCTTAAATGCCCCTTTATAATCCTCAGAATGCTTCCTCTCCCCCCCACCCCCAAATCCATGGAAAGGTGGTATAAAACTGTAAAAGCTGGAGGTCCTTTTCAAGCTCCAGCACAGCATTGATTCATCACCGTTTTTGACGGTCTTTAGAAATGTCTGCCATACAAGACTTCGCCTGTTGGCCTAAAACCTTAAGGGAGCCTCATAATATGCTCCCAGATACTTCCCTCCCCCCGCCCCGGGACTTCATAAAGATGCGTGAGTCGACCGTATGAATCTTGAGAATTAAAAGTTTTTTAAAAATTGAGAGCCAGTTTGGCGTGGTGTTTAAGAGCAGTGGACTCTAATCCGGGGAACCGGTTTTGGTCCTCCATTCCCCCACATGCATCTGCTGGTGGTGTGACCTTGGGTCAGTCGCAAGTTCTCTCAGAGCTGTTCTCTCAGGAACAGTCCTCGAAAGAGCTCTCTCAGCCCCACCTACCGCACAGGGTGTCTGTTGTGGGGAGGGGAGGGGAAAGGAGATTGTAAGCCCCTCTGAGACTCCTTTGGGTAGTGAAGGGTGGGGTATAAATCCAACTCTTCTTCTTCCTCCTCTTCTTCTTTCTCTTCTTCTTCCTCCTCTTCCTCCTCCTCCTCTTCCTCTTCTTCTTCTCTTCCTCCACGAGCATGGTTCTCCCTCCTGCAGCAGCCATTCTGTGGTTGGCTCCGCCTCCCATGGCACCGTTTTGTGGTCACTCCCACCACCCTGTGTGAGAGTTCCAAAGGTACCTACTAGCTCAAAAAGGTTGTGGACCCGTACTCTAGGTGAAGCCTTCCTCACTTTCTTTAACAAGCATGATTTTTTACATCATTAAGTAGCATGAAGACAGCACATTTGCTTTCTTAAAACATGGTTATTTTTACACTTTTTCTCTTGTGTTTTCTAAGGTCCTCCAGCCGTGTTCCCTGAAAGCCACAGTACACACTTCCGAAGAACAGAAAGTGTTTGTGATAATGGACGAATTTATCGTAAAGGTCAGTAAACGTTATTGGAGCGCAGTACTATAAGAATTCATTTTTTACCCCTCCTATACTTCCAGAAAATCCTGTTACATTGATTTCAGGTTTCATAGTAGACAGCTGTAGTGTTTTATAAATTAAAAATTCAGGTTTTTTAAAAAAGCGTATTGTTTCCGGGCCATGTTGGGTGGAAAGGCTGCATAAAAACATTTTAAATAATTAAATTTAGTGTATTTCCTAGTACCAGGCCAGTTGTGGTGTACTAAAGCCATACTTTTAATATTATGAGCCATGGAATTCTCTAGTCTGGTGTAGTGGTTAAGTGCGCAGACTGTAATCTGGGAGAACCGGGTTTGATTCCCCTCTCTTCCTCCACTTGTAGCTGCTGGATGACCTTGGGCAAGCCATAGTTCTGTCAGAGCTGTCCTTGAAAAGGAGCAGTTCCTGTCAGAGCTCTCTCAGCCCCACCTCCCTCACAGGGTGTCTGTTGTGGGGAGGGGAAGGGAAAGGAGTTTGTAAGCCGCTCTGAGACTCCTTCGGGTAGTGAAGGGTGGGGTATACTCCAACTCTTCTCTTCATCTTCTCTCTCCTCCTCCTCTTCTTCTCTTCTTCTTCTCTCTTCTTCTCCTCTTCTTCTCTCTTCTTCTTCTCCTATCTTCTTCTTATCTTCTCCTCCTCCTCCTTCTGTGTTTTGCATACACGCATTATAAAGGAGCTCATCAGGGTTTTGTTTCTTTTGAAGGTTTCGCCCATCATTCTCAATACTGTTGTAACCATTATGGCTGCCATGAAACCGAAGCCGAAGGAGGAGGAGTCCGCAATCACAGCTTGTAACGTAGGGAACCTTTGGGACACGAGGTCTATCGACCAGTGCCACTCGTGGTTTCTCGGTGTCGACGCAGCCACAGAAGTCACCGAATCATTCCAAGGAAGTGAGCAGGTTGTGAAACTGCAGCACCTTGATTTCCAGGTGAAGTCCGTCCAGATCACCTTGGAGTGTGGCTCGGGACATCGTACCATCCCCCTCCTGTTAGTGGAGTCCACGTTGGTAGGAAGGGCAAAGAACTGGTCTTCTCTTATGACTGCCCGAGCTGACGTAACATTGGAGGTGCGTACACAGATGAACTAAGCGACAGGATTATTGTGGGCAAACCTTTCTTTGTTCTAAGTTGCAGGATTCTCGGGTCAGGTGTGTGGTGGCTCGAAATCACTCTTGACCTTTATGGATTCTAACCTCTGCATTTTAATATTACACCCCAGGTTCACTACTACAACGAGATTTATGCAGTTTGGGAACCCCTGATCGAGCGGGTTGAGAAGGGGAGTCGTCAGTGGAACTTAAAGTTTAAAGTAAGCAGATATTACTGAAGTGATCATGTGCCCATGTGGCTATTACAGTTTTGTCACCGTCAGAGACTGAGCACCGACCCTTGGTCTGTCCGGGGCCATCCTGTCTCCTCTGTGGAGGTCCACCAGATTGACCTACTGCCTTATCGCTTCAAGTGGAGAAGCTGGGGGTTGAACCTGAGACCTTCTGCATGCCACACAGAGAGCCAGTTTGGTGTAGTGGTTAGGCGCGCGGACTCTAATCCGGGAGAACCAGGTTTGATTCCCCACTCCTCCTCTCCATGCAGCTGCTGGCATGACCTTGGGTCAGTCACAAGTTCTCTCAGAGCTGTTCTCTCAAGAGCAGTCCTCAAGAGAGCTCTCTCAGCCCCACCTGCCTCACAGGGTGTCTGTTGTGGGGAGGGGAAGGGGAAGGAGATGGTAAGGCACTCTGAGACTCCTTCAGCGAGTGAAGGGTGGGGTATAAATCCAGTTTCCTCTTCTTCTTCCTCTTCTTCGTGCACCGATCCCCCTTGCCCACGTTTCTAAAAATGACTGTAGCTGCTCGTAGCAAATGTCATTTTGCGGCAGTGCAGCCGTCATTTATTTTCCGTTCTGTTCAGATGAGCGAGGAGTCCTTGGGCACTTGTGCCCTCCCCCTCAACTGCACGTCTGTGGAGCCGAGGCCAAAAGGCTTGGGACGTTTTTTGCGGTGATGCCCAAACTGAGGTGCTCTAGCAAAGGGCCGTTTTGCTTCCTGCCAACAAACGGGGGATTCTATGCCATCGTTCAGTCCTGCTGTAAAACCCCCGGACTGTAGAAACCTTTTGCCTACAGTAAAAAAAATTAAGCCAGGATGACGGGTGTCTTGAGCTTGGATCAAAAGAAGGCAGTTGAGTTAAACTTAAGAGTGCCCTGAGCTGGATAGCCCGGCCTAGTTCAGTCTTGTCAGGTCTCGGAAGCTCAGCAGGGTCAGTCCTGGTCAGTACTTGGGTGGGGGACCACCGAGGAAGCCCAGGGTTGCTACGCAGAGGCAGGCCACGGCAGACCACCCCTACTTATCTTTTCCCCTTACCTGGGTGGCCCAGGCCAGCCCGATCTCATCCGATCTCAGAAGCTAAGCAAGGTCAGTACTTGGGTGGGGGACCACCACGGAAGCCCAGGGTTGCTACGCAGAGGCAGGCAAGGGCAAAACCACCTCTGGACATCTCTCGTCTTGATCTGTAGGGCCCAGGCTAGCCCGATCTCATCCGATCTCGGAAGCGAAGCAGGGTCAGTCCTGGTCAGTACTTGGGTGGGGGACCACCCAGGAAGCCCAGGGTTGCTACGCAGAGGCAGGCAGTGGTAGACCACCTCTGTTCGTCTGCCCTGACCCGGGTGGCCCAGGCTAGCCTGTTCTCATCATATCTCAGAGGCTAAGCAGGGTCGGCCGTGCTTAGCGCCGGGATGGGAGACTCCTGTTTACATGGGAGACCACCCAGGAAGTCCGGGGTCGCAACACAGAGGCAGGCGGTGGCAAACCACCTCCATTCACCTGCCCTGACCTGGGTGGCCCAGGCTAGCCTGATCTGGTCAGATTTCAGAGGCCAGGCAGGGTCGGCCCCGGTGAGTACTCGGATGGGAGCCCACCCAGGAAGTCCAAGGTTGCTACGCAGAGGCAGGCAAGGGCAAATCACCTCTGAACGTCGCTTGCCTCGAAAACCCTCCGAGGTCACCGCAAGGCAGTTGCGGCCAGATGGCAGAGAGACAGAAGAAGAACACCACGGTGGACCCGTGTTTTGACGGCTTGTTGCCGTTCCTTTCAGATGAAGACTCATCCTGTGCACGATAAAAGTCTGTTGCCGGGAGATGACTTCATTATTCTTCCTGAGCCGCAAACGTCCATCAGCATCTCTTCGAAGGATGTCATGAACATCACCCTGTCGAAGTGCTGCCTTGCTGTCTTAAACAACCTAGCCAAGGTGAGTGAGCGAAACAAGGGCGCCTTGCGATGGGTCCTTTTCGTGCGGTCTTCCCATCAAACCGGGGACCAGATTGTCTTCTGGGCATATCTTGAGCTGATGCTTGGGCTTTTTGGGCATCGGTTTTCTACTCTGTGTAAAAAACTATCTAGCAAAGGGAAGGAGCAATAGCCAGTATTGGGCATGCAGAGAAGGAATGGATTTTGGGACAAGATGACGGCAGCCAGGAGGGTGTTGAATCCATCTGCCCACATTTGTTCTGCACACAACAGCAGAGTCAAAGATACATCCCCAGTTTTGACGGAAAACGCACCTCTCCCCCAGCAGTCATGGTGGGTTGTTTTTTTCCTGTTTCAGAGGGTAGTCGTGTTGGTCTGCAGTGGAACAGTTGGATTTGAGTCCAAATGGATTTTTTGTTTTGTTTTCGAATGGCACCATTTGGGAGAGGGGCAGAAGTTCTGCATCCGGTGCAAACCAGCCTTGGAGCAGTGGTGTGGAATCCTGTTTTAAGCAGCAACCTTGGTCAGCTTTAACCTCAGTTCTCTCAGAGCTGTTCTCTTAAGGGCAGTCCTCGAGAGAGCTCTCTCAGCCCCACCCACCTCACAGGGTGTCTGTTGTGGGGAGGGGGAGGGAAAGGAGTTTGTAAGCCGCTCTGAGACTCCTTTGGGTAGTGAAGGGTGGGGTATAAATCCAATCTCTTCCTCCTCCTCCTCGTCTTATAGATGTGATTGGTGTTCCCTCTAAGCTGAGTTAGTGTGAGCTAGCTCACAGTTTTTTAGCCTCCAGCTCACAGATTTATGTCTTGGCTCAGGGAGGACGGCTCCAGAACAAACTAATTTATGCAGCGGCCAAATCTCTCGCTCACAACTTTAATGCCAGTAGCTCACAAAGCAGAATTTTTGCTCACAGGACTCCACAGCTTAGAGGGAGCATTGGATGTGATGTGAAAAAAAAACCACATTCTGGGAGGGGAGAGGGGGGCAGCCAGGAGACAAAGCTTGCAGTTCTGCACCTGCTTCTTTGTGAGCCCGTTTTTCAAGATGGATCTTTGTTGCCTTCCCTTCTGGGAGGAAGAGCCCCAGATAAACGAATCAGAGAGCGCTGACTGAAAGCAGATATATGCTGTGTCGCCATAACAGGGAAGAGGCTAGATTCCCAGAGTGATTTGGGGGGGGGGGGACTAAAGTGCTTCCATAACAGTGACAGATTATCTTATGTTGAGAGCGGAACACAGGAAGAGGGCAGGTCTGAGAGTGCTTTGTGCTCTGACTGGCCAGCGGCTCTCCGGGCTCCCAGACAGAGAGGATGTTCCTCAGCACCTGCTATCCGAGATCCCTCTGCGTACAGATGTCAGTGACTAAATCCGCCAACATCTGCCTGCCAAGCAGGTCTTCTGCTGCTCAGCCCCCTGCCCCTCCAATCCTACCATTTAACAAGCCCAGACTCTTCCCTTCAGAATCTTCAAAAGCCCAGAGTGCGCTTTGAAACTAAAAAAAAGGCTTTATCTGCTGACAGCCCTGCTAAGAATATCAAGTATCCCCCCCCCCAACATTTGTATGCACGCTGCAATTGCCTACGCTTAATAAGGATGTTCTTGCTCTGTTTTAGGGGTTTTCAGAAGGAACAGCCTCCACGTACGACCATTCTTTAAAAGACAGGGCTCCTTTTACCGTGAGAAATGCCTTGGGCATTCCCCTCAAAGTCCACACGAGCAGAAATCTCCAGGTCATGGGATTGGCTTCGAGCAAAGATGATATCTATGATGTAGGAGTCGGTCAGAAGTTGGGGCTGGAATACGCCGCCCTGGAGCCCCTGCACCGAGGGAAGCTGTCGGTCTTCTATCGCCAAGAGAGCTCCACGTTCACTTTGGCTCTCGGTAAGACGCAAGGGAGCCGCGATCGTGAGGGAAAGCTGGGTGTGCGTTGCCGCCGAAAGTGTGTTCGGCGAAGCTGAAGCACGCACAGTGGGAATGTTTTGCTAAGGGGTAAAGTCACTCCTGCGCTGAATGTTTTCTCTGCTGTTCGCATTCCCAGAAATGCCCGTGCTCAACACCAATCAGTTCCAGTTCTGAGTCTCCATATACCAATTTGCATTGCTGTTATGACTGCCGTTGTATAAAGCTGATTCCTAAAACGTTTATGCCGTTTGCATTTGGGCCTGTCAGCAAACCACTAAATGGCATTTCTATAGAACCTTTCTAGTCCTAATATGATACGGATCCCCCCTCCTCCGAAAACTAATAATATTAGTTAGAAAGATGGAGTTACTCCGAAAAGTAATAATATTAGTTAGAAAGATGGAGTTAATCCTTGAGAATTTTTTTTGCATTTCTCCCTTTTAAATTAGAGCTGATATCAGCATTCAGAGCAAGCAGAGTAGAACGTCCTTCTGGGATGGTGGTACTTTAGATTACTGGTGGAATACATAAAATTCATTTATGTATGATTTACGTTATTTATAATCCGCCTATCTCACAGAGACTCACATAGTCGGTCAGTACGGTCAACAAAACAGGACATTCAAGAACCCGTGCAATTAGGATTTTAGCAGTCTGAAAGATCTGAAGCACAGCTTAAGCACTCGCGTGACACTTTAAGGCTTCCAGGGGTGTTGAACTCACTTGTTATGAGGGCCGGATCTGACCTAAATGAGACCTTGTTGAGCCGGGCCAGGTGTGTCATAAAATGTAACGCCAGGTAGCCGAGATATAAACTTTATAAAGGACACAAACACAAAAGGGTTGTTTTTTTTACTTAAAATAAAAACGTGCTTAAAACATGAGTACTCTTGCAATATTTCGTTTATTTAACAGTGTCTGACAACTGGCGCCTCTTGCTCTGAATTGTGGGCTTGATAGAAGTTCTCCGGGGGCCTGATCCGCATGTTTGACACCCCTGCTTTAAGCAGTACGAGAATTACATAAATAGGATCCTGCTTACCGTAAGCTGTACACAGCAGTGTTGGCCGCAGTCCGTAACCTTCCTTTGTTTGTAAAACCGTTTTGTACGGTCTGACCCTTTTACCTGCACAGAAAAAGCCCCCTCGAATAGTTCAGTTTTGCCTAGTTTGCAGAAAGCCAAGAGGGCAGGAACCTTCCTGACCTCCTCGGGCAAACCGTTCCACGAGGCAACGGAGGAAGCGCTTGTGCGGGCAGTTGTTGATTTTTCCCCATCTGCAGGCGGGCATCTGCTGGGGGGAAATCCCTGCCCGTAGAAACCTTGCACCTTGAGCCGGGTTAGATCCATTCTCTCTGTTGGCAGTGAGGAAGCATTCACGCGAATAGGGTCTCGTGTCCGAAGTTGTCAGATCCCGGGATGGGCTCCTTGACACTCTCTTGCCCTTCCCAGGGGACTTTGCGAAAGGGCTGCACACAAGCGTATCCGTCGAGAATTACATAAATAGGATCCTGCTTACCGTAAGCTGTACACAGCAGTGTTGGCCGCAGTCCGTAACCTTCCTTTGTTTGTAAAACCGTTTTGTACGGTCTGACCCTTTTACCTGCACAGAAAAAGCCCCCTCGAATAGTTCAGTTTTGCCTAGTTTGCAGAAAGCCAAGAGGGCAGGAACCTTCCTGACCTCCTCAGGCAAACCGTTCCACGAGGCAACGGAGGAAGCGCTTGTGCGGGCAGTTGTTGATTTTTCCCCATTTGCAGGCGGGCATCTGCTGGGGGGAAATCCCTGCCCGTAGAAACCTTGCACCTTGAGCCGGGTTAGATCCATTCTCTCTGTTGGCAGTGAGGAAGCATTCACGCGAACAGGGTCTCGTGACCGAAGTTGTCAGATCCCGGGACGGGCTCCTTGACACTCTCTTGCCCTTTCAAGGGGACTTTGCCGCTGCACAGCTGTAGGACCGCAGGAGGCGAAAGGGCTGCACACAAGCGTATCCGTCTTTTTAAAACACAGAGAAGACAGGGATCAATCTTGTCACTGCTTTTTGTCGTCGGACAGTGCCTCAGGACTACACGGAAGTGGCAAATATCCCCATAACGAAACCAGGGCGAAGGCTGCACAACGTCAGAAACCCTTTCCTCGACCATTCCGACTCCGTTCTGGTACAGATCGACGCAGAGGAAGGAAACAAAGTTGTCACTATACGCTCCCCTCTGCAGGTAAAGGGCTACCTTTTGTGGGTGCGTGCTCCTAAGACCGGCAGTCTGTTCCAGAATACGTATCGGCTTAGGTGGAGAGCCCCCCCCCCAGCTGCAGCCCCCTTTGCTGAACCCCATGTCGTTCCCAAGGCACAGGGCTCTTGGGAGTAACTGCCAGACCCCCTGCAGCAATCAGTTCCCAACAGCTTTCATTCAAAGAAGTAAAGTTTATTAAGACTATTGATAGTTTGCAGATATCACAGACACCCTGTGTTAGAACTGGCCAAAAGCACGCAAAGCAAACAGTTATACATAATTCAAGGAGACCCCCGCCCCATGGCCTAGCGCCAACGAGGGGCCAGGTAGAAGCCCGCCAAACTAACAGACATTAATTCCCAGGAGAAACACTACACCAGGTCAAGCAGAGATAAGAGAAACGGGGGAGACACAGCAGAAACAAAAGTTAAAATTCCAAAGCCATCTCAACCCCATGGCAGCAGGGCTAGACAGAGGCCTAGCTGACAGTAACGTTTCCAGGGCCATGGGGGGGCTGTGACAGGGAGGGGGAAAGACCCGTTGAACCAGCGGAGTTATGCTTTCGGTCCGGTCAATGTAAACCAGGGGTCATTTCCTGCGGGAGTGCACAGGAGTGGAGCTCCGGCAGTAAAGAGACCAGGGGGCGAGCACATGCAACAAGCCCCGCCCCCTGCTCGCAGCAGCCCTCAGTCGGGCCACGAGGATCAAGAAGCAGCCAGGTAATTTGCAGAGCCCCCCCCCCCCACCTTCAGGTACAAGCTCTCCCTCCTCTGTGAAGACAGATCTGCACGTCCTACGTCCCCCCCATAGCTAGCACTCCAAAACAGTCCAGTGGAGCCTGAGTGGTGGGTGTTGCCTTCTGACACACTTCCGGTGATGTCAGGGGGTGTGGCATATGCAAATGAGTTATGCAAATGAGTTATGCTAATGAGCTCCTGCACCTCTTTTTCTACGAAATGACCCCTGATGTAAACGAATCGACACTGGGTGAAATGGAAGTCCTGCACGTGGTGATTGATTCACACATCCGGCGTACATCATTATGGCTGTTCTGTTTCCGGTTTCGGTTTCAGATCAAGAACCACTTCTCTGTCCCGTTCATCATTTACAAACTGGTGAAGAACGTTAAGCAGCTGGAGCCCATCGGCATAGCCAAACCCGACGAGGAGTTCCATGTCCCGTTAGATTCGTACAGGTAAAGCCAGCATCTGTTCGGATTTCTTAAGTGGTCATCTCAGAAAGCAGAAGAGTTTCTGACTAAACATTAGGAAGAGCTTCCTGACGGTAGTGGGACAGGCTTCCTGGGGAGGTGGTGGGCTCTCTTTCTTGGGAGGTTTTCAAGCAGAGGCTGGATGGCCCCATCTGACAGCAATGCGGATCCTGTGAACTTGGGCAGATCATGAGAGGGAGGGCAGGAAGGGCTGCATCAGGGCTTAGTTCTCATTGTGGCCCTTTCTTACACGCCCAGGGAAATGCCAATCGCCACTTTGGGGCCAGGAAACAATCTTTCTCCAGGCCAGTTTGGCCAAGGATCCTGGGGAGGGGGAGTTGCCGTCTTCTGGGCATGGAACGGGTCACTGGGGGTGGGGAGGTATTTGTGAATTTCCTGCATTGTGCTGGGGGTTGGACTAGATGACCCTGGAGGTCCCTTCCGACTCTATGATTCTATGATCTGCAAAGAAAAAAGAAAATTTGTGTGAACCTAATGATGAGTCCAGGGCCGTGGTGGCTCAGTGGTTAAGATGCTGAACTGCAGGCCAGAAGGTCGGTAGCTCGGCAGTTTGAGACCCGGGTGCCACATGATGGAGTGAGCTCCCGTCTCTGGTCCCAGCTCCTGCCAACCTAGCAGTTCGAAAACAAGAAATTGCAAATAGATAAATAGGTACTGCTTTGGTGGGGAGGTAACAGCATCCCATGCGCCTCGGCGTTTAGTCACGCTGGCCACATGACCACGGAGAACGCTTCGGACAACGCTGGCTCTTTGGCTTGGAAACAGAGATGAGCACCGCCCCCTAGAGTCGGAAACGACTGGCTTTCGAGCAAGGGAAACCTTTACCTTTAATGATGAGTCCATGACCTTCCCCTTCCTGCCCTCGGACTCAGGTGTCACCTGTTCGTGCAGCCGGCCGGGCACTTAAAGGGCCAGTACACTCCGTCCACTACCTACATCGCGTGGAGAGAGGAGCTCCACAGGAGCACTGAAGTCAAATGCATGCTGCAGTGCCCGTCAACCGAAACCAACTTCCTCCCTTTAATCCTGAACACGGCTGCGGTGCCCGACGAGCTGACTTTCATCGCCACCCATGGGGAGAACTGGGATCCGGCCTACATCATCCATCTGTATCCGACGGTCACCATGCGGAACCTCCTCCCCTACTCCTTACGATACCTGCTGGAGGTAGGGTTCTCAGTGCCTCCTGTAACCCTCTGAAGGCCACAAAGGATCCTTAGGATTCCCCCCCCCTCCTCCTTCTCCACTGTGTTTTTAAGTGTGTCACATTCTTATAAACCTTTGCTTTCATGCTGCTTTATGTCGGTAGACCGTAGTCTTAATTTCAATCACCCATCTTGGAGGCTTGAAATTTCCATTGAGTCTGCTATGTAGGTTCAAAACGTACAGAAGGAAATACTACTCTACACAGAGAGTGATTAAAATGTGGAATTCGCTGCCTGAGGGTGTCATATGAGCATAAGAGAAGCCAATGTTGGATCAGGCCAATGGCCCATCTAGTCCAACACTCTGTCACACAGTGTCATGATGGCCACAGGAATAAACAGCTTAGATAGATTCATGGAGGATCAGTCTGTCAGTGGCTATTAGCCTTGGTGACTGAGGGGAACCTCCACATTCAGAGGCACTGATCCTCTGGTTCCCAGAGCCAGGAGGCAACCTCAGGGGAAGACCTCGGCCTCTCTGTCCTGTTGCTGGCCCTCCAGAGGAACTGGTTGGCCCCTGTGTGAGGCAGGAGGCTGGACTAGATCCAGCAGGGCTCTTCTGATGTTCTCCTCAGGGGAAGGCCTCGGCCTCTATGCCCTGCTGTTGGCCCTCCAGAGGAACTGGTTGGCCCCTGTGTGAGACAGGATGCTGCAGTAGATGGATCACTGGTCTGATCCAGCAAGGCTCTTCTTCTTAAGTTCTTGTGTTCTTATGTGTTTTTTATTTTGTTTTTATTTATTTTGTTTTTATTTATTTTACGATTTATACCCCGCCCTACCCCACCGGAGCAGGCTCCGGGCGACTTACACGGGATAATATTCACAATAACAATCAAAAGTTCACAAAGATTTAAAAACAGTGCATTAAAACAATACAACGTCAAAGGGCTAGCTTTGTTGTTTGGTGTCGTAACGATGGCATTACCGCGTGAGTGCATTCCAGCTCACTGATCTTCCTCAGATGTAGTTGGTGGGCCTAGGCTATCGATAACCAACCAGGGACCAAGCTCTTCAGGCTGTTGCAGTTGTTAACAGTGGTGGCGGTTCCTAGTTGAAAGCCTGGTGGAAGAGCTCCATTTTGCAGGCCCTGCGGAACTGTAAAAGGTCCCGCAGGGCCCTGATCTCTTCCAGGAGCTCATTCCGCCAGTATGGAGGCGCCACCGAGAAAGCCCTGGCCCTGGTTATCACCAGCCTGACCTCCTTGGGGCCTGGAAGGGGAATTGGATTTATCCCCCGCCCTTCACTACCCAAAGGAGTCTCCGAGCGGCTTACAAACTCCTTTCCCTTCCCCTCCCCACAACTGACACCCTGTGAGGTAGGTGGGGCTGAGAGAGCTCTGACAGGAACTGTTCTTTTTCAAGGACAGCTCTTATCAGAACCACAGCTTGCCCTAGGTCATCCAGCCAGGTGCAAGTGGAGGAGTAGGGAATCAAACCCGGTTCTCCCAGATTAGAGTCTTAACCACTACACCAAAGTGGCTCACTGTAGGCACACAAGAGTGTCAAATGTCAGCTAAAGCAGTCTTGTGTGCTGCTGAGATGGCGTCGCTGTCATGGGCACATTTCTAGGGCCGTATGCATGCTGTTCTAAACTGAGTTTAGCAAACGTTACGATCTAATCCGTGGCGAGTTTGGTTCAGTCATAGTGTTTGTGTCTTTGCTGCCCCTTTCCAGTGTTCAGTCCTCCTTCAAATTAGTTTTCCATATCTAATTTCCCTCCTGATTTCCCGTGTTTGTTCTAGAGGACAGCAGAGGCCCACGAGCTGCCGGAAGGGAGCACCGCCGACATTCTCCATTCACGATTCAGCGGTGAAATACTGGAGCTCGTCCTGGTAAAATATCAGGGCAAAGACTGGAACGGCCACATCCGCCTCAAGGACGGTCTGCCAGAATTCTTTCCCGTGTGCTTCACGTCGAACTCTGCAGATACGACCACAGTGGACGTGCACATTCATATCAGGAGAGTTGGCTGCCGGGTGGTCCTGTCGGTGTTCAGTCCTTACTGGCTCATCAACAAGACGTCCCGTGTCCTCCAGTACCGGGCTGAAGACATGCACGTGAAACACCCTGCAGAGTACAGGGATATCATCTTGTTCTCCTTCAAGAAGAAAAATATTTTCAGTAAAAACAAGGTAGCACACACACACACCCCGCCCCCGGGTTCATGCAAACCGACCTATAGGAATAAACGGCACATTCCCTTTCACGGCTTAGTATCACCAAAGAAATACACTCAGGTTGCACAAGAAGCTTTGAAGGGAAGACATAGTTTTCTTTCTAAGTGTCTTGTGCAGCTTGGGCACCGTTCTTTGTTGCGAGCGACCCGTGTGCCGACTGTGGTCATCAGGCAGCCATCTGTGGGCTCTCCCACCCCCTGTGTGGCATTGACCAGAGCCAGGGCCTTTTCCGTGGTGGCTCCGGCTCTGTGGGAGGGACTCCCTGAAGAGGTGAGGCGGGAACCCTTCCTTGGAGGTCTTTGGGAGATGCTGCAAGGCCTGCCAGGGCTTTTGAGTGGGGGTTGAACAGCAGGCATCTTTGGGGGGGGAATGCGGTTATACTTTTGCTTTAAACTGCAAGTGTTTTTGAACTTATTGCAAGCCGCCTTGAGCCATGGGGAAAGGTGGGATGTAAACGTTTAAATTTTATTTATTTACATTATTTGTAGTCTAGCTTTCTCACGGGGACTCGGAGCAGATGAGAATAGTTAAAGAAGGCTAATGGCCTCTCGTGTTTAGTGCAGCTGACCTGCACCGAAGCACAGAAAACATCCCTGCTTTCACTAGGGGGTGGGCAACTGTGTGGTGTAAGCGTCACGTTGGCTGTAAAGCAAGGTAGAGTGAAGTAAACATTTATGATAAAGGTGTGACATATTCTCTCTCTCTCTCTCTCCCCCCCCCCTTTCATGCTGTAGATCCAGTTAAGCATTTCAACCAGTACATGGTCCAGTGGCTTCTCTCTAGATACAGTAGGAAGTTATGGCTGTGTGAAGTGCCCAGCGAACGCGATGGATTTTCTGGTAATGTCTGTTTTTATACTTGCTTCTTACACTACGTTCTGTGAGATCCAGGTGGGGCAGCCATGTTGGTCTGAAGCAACAGAGCAATGTTTGAGTCCAGGGGCACCTTTAAGACCAACAAAGTTTAATTCTGAGTATAAGGCTTTGTGTGCGTGCACACATCTTCAGGTAGAACCAAGTCTGAGTCCAGTGGCACCTTTAAGACTAACGAATTAGTTCTGGGTATAATAAGCTTTTGTGTGCATGCAAGACTTCTTCAGATACCTGCCTTAAAGGTGCCACTAGACTCAAACTTTGTGCAGTCTGATGTCTGGGAAAGGGACCCCTGCATGTAAGCCAGTAATCAAGGCAAACTCTCCCCCAGCTCTGCTGTGGAGCACCATAGGACTGGCCTTTGTTGTGTTGCCTTTGTCCTTTTCCTTTCTGAGATTTATGAGCTCTGTGGTTTCAGTTCAGCACACAGCTATGTTTGGTAGAAGAAGAGGAGGAGGAGTTTGGATTCATACCCCGCCCTTCACTACTCAGAGCGGCTTAGAAGAGAAGAAGAAGAGGAGGAGGAGACTGGATTTATACCCCGCCCTCCACTACCCAAAGGTGTCTCAGAGCGGCTCACAAACTCCTTTCCCTTCCCCTCCCCACAACAGACACCCTGTGAGGTAGGTGGGGCTGAGAGCTCTGACAGAAATGGCTCTTTTTCAAGAGCAGCTGTTACCAGAGCTACGGCTTGCCCAAGGTCATCCAGCCAGGTGCAAGTGGAGGAGGAGTGGGGTATCAAACCCGGTTCTCCCAGATTAGAGTTTGCACACTTAACCACTACACCAAACTGATAGTGTGTGTACCCTAAGTGAATGCACACACCTGGGTTGTGCACTAGCAGCAAAGCGTGTGAACGGGTACCGGTACTAGTGGTCTCATTCAAATGACCAACTAGACTGGATTAATTCCATCTTTCGGACAACAAGAGAGTCATCCTTGTTGTTGTTTTTCCTCTCGGATCAGAAATGCTGAACTGTTGTCATCACACAGATAAAAATATGTTGAAGGAATGGGCTTTTGGTATAGTGGTTAAGAGCAGTGGAGTCTAATCTGGAGAACCGGGTTTGATTTCCTCCTCCTCCTCCACATGCAGCCAGCTGGGTGACCTTGGGTCAGTCACAAGTTTTCTCAGAGATGTTCTCTCCAGAGCAGTCCACAAAAGAGCTCTCTCAGCCTCCCAACTACCTCACAGGGTGTCTGTTGTGGGGAGAGGAAGGGAAAGGAGACTGGAAGCTGCTCTGAGACTCCTGGTGAAGGGCAGGGTATAAACCCAATCTTCTTCTTCTTCTGACTGTTATACTTGCTGCTGCAGGTCGGCGTTAGCATCAAAATGAGCAGTTTCAACCTGACCCGGATAGTCACTTTGACTCCGTTCTACACCATTGCCAACAAGTCTTCCTTTGAATTGGAAGTAGGAGAGGTGGCCGCTGACGGATCACTGCCTACGAATAAGTGGACTTATTTCTCAGCTTCAGAGGTAATCCTTCTCTTTTTTGAAGCAGTTTGTCACTCGTTAAGCTTTTGGTTGAAAGGTTGCTGGAGCGAATGTTCTTTATTTTTTAATCTGTAGCAGAACTCTTGGACTTCTGTGTAATGCTTATTGGGACCAAAGAAAACTCTAACATATCAGTAAACTGAAAGATACCACTCGTCCATTTTCTGTTATCTGGTGCTCTCTGATGGTTATATGCAGAAGCTAAACAATTCCTGCCCACAAACTCTTTGTGCACCGTAAGATGCACTGTAAAGCTACCGGGTAGAATGGGACATCTCGCACGAAACCTGCACAAATGTTGATTCCTTGAGAAAATATATTTTCTAATAAGCAACGGCAGCATGTTGCACATCTTAACCGATTCAAGCCGAAGCTGTTTTTTCTTCACTGCCCAGTGCCTTCCGTTTTGGCCCGAAAACTTGTCCGGCAAGCTGTGCATCAGAGTGATCGGCTACGGGAGGGTGTCCAAGCCGTTCTTCTATAACACACAGGACAACGGGACTTTGCTGAGCCTGGAGGAGCTGGTGAGATGTCGCTGCTTATTATTAGCTCCTTTCTAAAAGTGGTAATTTCCTTTTTGGAAGAGCCAGGAGAAGCCAGAGTTCCTTCACATATTTGCTGTCCTTGCTTCTGCACTGCGTCCTGCTGGGCAATGTACAAGGGGCCATAGGTAAAGGTAAAGGTTCCCCTGCTCGAAAGCCAGTCGAATCCGACTCTAGGGTTGCGGTGCTCATCTCCATTTCAAAGCCGAAGAGCCAGTGCTGTCCAAAGACGTTTCCGTGGTCATGTGGCCGGCATGACTAAACACCAAGGCGCACGGAACGCTGTTACCTTCCCACCGAAGTGGTACCTATTTATCTACTTGCAATTTCTTGCTTTCGAACTGCTAGGTTGGCAGGAGCTGGAACTAGAGACAGGAGCTCACCCTGTCTTGCGGCACCCGGGTCTTGAACCGCTGAACTACTGCCCTTCCACAGCCTGCAGTTCAGCGCAGCTCCATACAAGGGGCCATAGAAACATACAAAACATTAAAATCCAATAATTGTGTCAGAATTTCAAAGGTGCTTGCAGGCTCAAAGTTGGCCACTGGGGCTGGGGAAACCTGACTTTAAACAGTTCTGAACAGAGCTAAAACACATGCCGGGACACAAAAACAACAATCAAAGCACCCGACAGGAAGGAGGGATCACCGAGGGCATAACAAACAAACAAAATATTTGTTGCCTGGTGGTCCAAGAGAAGCTGGAACGAGGATGGGGGGGACCTTGCGTTGTGCCTTTTTAGCACAGCATACATTTCTCTTCCTCCCGACAGAACACAGGCATTCTGGTCGACGTGAATGTGTCGGATCATTCAACAGTTATTAACTTCTCCGACTATCACGAGGGGGATGCTCCCGCTCTGATCATAAACCATACACCCTGCGTTACCCTCAACTACCGGCAAAGGTACGCGAGGGCCTGCTTTCATCTAAGCAGGCTCTGGAGAAAGGGGCCTTGCTGTGGCGCTGGGTTCAGCATTTACCTGGCTTGCACTGTAGCTTGGTTACCATGGTATTCACTTTTGCGGTTCTCTCCCCCCCCCATGCAGTGGGTTACAGGAAGAGACGCAGCTAAAACCACGGGAGGTGAAGTTGTTTGCCTGGGCAGACCCCACCGGAACTAGGAAACTAACCTGGACATATGCACAAACAGTTGGCGAACATGACCTTCTTAAGGTATTGTGTGTGGGTGGGGGAGGGATTTCCAGTTCTTTTAAAGCACCGAACTCCTTGAGAAACCATTAGCACAGTCATGAGTAATATTTTTCAAGTGAGAATAAAGTTGAGTGTATAATATACACTTCCCTTTGGCCTCCTCTGTGTGTGTGTGTGTGTGTGGTGTGCGTGTGCGCGCACGCATATGAGTCCCTTCCCATGTATCATGGCTAGTTTTTGATTTGTATTTATTGAAGTCTTGTGTTCTGTGCATTGTCCCGAGCCAGACAGATAATGCTTGCTTTACTTTACCCCACTGTTTGCTTGTGAGAAAATGCAGTCTAAATTATGGGTACTTCAAAAATGAGACTATTAACTACATTGTAATGGCATTCTCCCCCTGACCTGTGTGGCCCAGGCTAGCCCGATCTCATCAGATCTCAGAAGCTAAGCAGGTTAGTACTTGGATGGGCGACCACCAAGGAACCACAGGGTTTGCTACACAGAGGCAAGCAGTGGCAAACCACCTCTGTCTCTTGCCTTGAGGACCCTATGGGGTTGCTGTAAGTTAAGAACATAAGAACATCAGAAGAGCCCTGCTGGATCAGACCAGTGGGGGTCCATCTAGTCCAGCATCCTGCCTCACACAGTGGCCAACCAGTTCCTCTGGAGGGCCAACAACAAGGCCGAGAGGCCGAGGCCTTCCCCTGATAAGAACCTCAGAAGAGCCCTGTTGGATCAGACCAGTGAGGGTCCATCTAGTCCAGCCTCCTGTCTCACACAGTGGCCAGCCAGTTCCTATGGAGGCCCAACAACAGGGCAGAGAGGAGGAGGCCGTCCCCTGAGGAGAACGTCAGAAGAGCCCTGCTGGATCTGACCAGTGAGGGTCCATCTACTCCAGCATCCCGTCTCACACAGTGGCCAGCCAGTTCCTCTGGAGGGCCAGCAACAAAGCAGAGAGGCTGAGGCCTTTATAAGAACATCAGGAGAGCCCTGCTGGATCAGACCACGTGGCCATCCCTACATCCTCTGGCAGCAAATTGACTTGATGGCACTTTCCTACCCATAGCTCCTTCAGAGTAACTGGTCACTTTTGCCACCCACCCGATGGCTTTTTTGTCCTCCTTTCTCACCCAGGACGAGTGCGGTCAGTTTCCTTACAACTCCAACACCCAGATCCACTGGGTCTCTTTCCTGGATGGGCGTCAGAGGGTGCTGCTTTTCACGGACGACGTTGCCTTAGTTTCCAAAGCGCGGCAAGCTGAGGAGATGGAACAACCCGATCAAGAAATAACCGTGTCTCTTCATAGCCTCGGGCTTTCCCTGGTCAACAATGAAAATAAACAAGAAATCTCTTACATAGGGATTACCAGGTACCGGGCAGAACCAAGAGGGCTTCGTCATTAATGTTTTGAATCAAAAACACAGAGTCGATTCATAGTTTTCTAAAATGGCTGTTTTCTCCAAATTCCTCTGACTGCTTCTTTGGTGATAGGTCAAGATGGGTAGCCGTGTTAGTCCGTAGCAGTAGTAGAAAAGAGCAGTGGCAAAGAGTGAGAGTCCAGGAGCACCTTAAAGGCTAACAGAATTTGTGGCAGGGTATGAGCTTTGTGAGTCGCTGTTCACTTCAAAGAAAGCCTATGAAAAGCTCATAAAGGTCAAGGTTTCCCTTGCTCGAAAGCCAGTCGAACCGGCCTCTAGGGGGCGGTGCTCATCTCCATTTCCAAGCCGAAGAGCCAGCAATGTCCGAAGACTTCTCTGTGGTCATGTGGCCGGCATGACTAGACACCAAGGTGCACGGAGCACTGTGACCTTCCCACCAAAGCGGTACCTATTTATCTGCTTGCAATTTCTTCCTTTCGAACTACTAGGTTGGCAGGAACTGGGGCCAGAGACAGGAGCTCAGTCCGTCATGCGACACTCGGGTCTTGAACGGCCGAGCTACCAACCTTCCGGTCTGCAGCTTAGTGTCTTAACCTCTAAGCCACCGCTGCACCATGAAAGCTCCTACCCTGCCACAAATTTTGTTAGTCTTTAAGGCGCTCCTGGACTCCTGGCTTTTCTTACAGCTTCTTTGGTATATATTTGTAAAACCACCTAAAATTAAACTATCTTTAGAACACTTTCCCTCTGTTGCCCTACAGTTTTTCTCTCTGTGCATCAGCCAGCTATGTCCTGTGTGACCAAAAGGCATAAGCTCGGTTATTTTGGAATTAAACTGTTTTAAAATTATTAATTAGAAATAATGTGTTTTCAGGTAAAATTGTGGAAATATACTGCATTTGCTAATGCTTGATTTTGTTATTAAAACTCTCTTCTGCAGCTCAGGAGTGGTCTGGGAATTCAAACCAAAGCAGAGGTGGAAGCCGTTTAACCAAAAACAGATCAGCCTGTTGGAGCACGCGTATGAGAAGCATCTTTCTGGAGGATATGCAGATCCTTCGGGTTGGCTTCGAGTAGACAATAACCTGGAGGTTTGTTGGGATTTTTCAAATCACGAGGAGTGTGTTGCCTTTTGTAGGAAGGGGTTGTAATTCTGTGGTTAACAGGGCCTTTTCAGCAGTGGCACCTCACCTGTGGAATGTCTTTCCCCTTGAGACTCGCCTGGTGCCTGCTGCTATTCTCGTCAAGGCAACAGTTATTTTTACCTAGACTCTTACTTAAGCGGTTGATCTATCAACACTGTTTTATGGTCTGCTTCTAGCCTGAGAACTGCTATAATCTGTTTTGGGGTCTCCATTGGGGAACAAATGCATGAAGGTATGTAAATCAAGAGACTTGCTTTAAGCTGCTCCGTGTTTTGTATCCTTTTTTTATACTCTGGCTGGGATTTTAATAGTTTAATGTCTGTGTGCCATTTTATGGGTTCTCTGGAGAGCTGGCATAGGAATTTTCTAAGTAAAACAAAAAATTAAATCGCTCCTCTAAATAACTCCTCTACATGGTGAAGTGAGAATGGCAAATTCCAAGTTTTAGCGCAAGTTAAACAGATGTGCACCTTTTTGGTGCAGAATGTACAACAGTTTGCTGTAGGGGTTAAGTGCGCGGACTCTAATCTTGGAGAACCGGGTTTGGGTCCCCACTCCTCCACTTGCAGCTGCTGGATGGCCTTGGGCAAGCCATAGTTCTGTCAGAGCTGTCCTTGAAAGAGCAGTTTCTGTCAGAGCTCTCTCAGCCCCACCTACCTCACCGGGTGTCTGTTGTGGGGAGGGGGAAGGGAAAGGAGTTTGTAAGCCACTCTGAGACTCCGAGTGAAGGGTGAGATATAAATCCAATCTCTTCTCTTATTCTTCTTTCCTAGGTAAACTTCAACAAGATGCCAATGGAAATGCGCCTTCCTGCCAGGTGCAACATCAAGCGAGATTTCTTATCCGGCATCCATATTGAATTCAAACAATCCCCTCATCAGCGGAGCTTACGGGCCCAGTTATACTGGCTGCAGGTATAAGTTTTGCAATGTGCCATTTTGTTTCTGTTGGAAAGGACACCCAGCCCCCTCTCTGCTAGGACGCTAGAACTTTTTAAAAGACCCGCTTTGGGGGCTGTGTTACACCAACTCTATGCTGGATTTGCCTGTGCTTGATATTTTTGAGATTTGATTAGAGGGGAGTGGTTCTTGGAAAGATTGTGGTTTGGGAGTGAAGTTTTGTAAACTACTCAGAGTTGTAAAAACGTTTTGTCAAAATGGGAGATTTACAAAATTTGGGCGTGTTTTTTTTTTTGCACAGCCCTTAATCTGTTTCAGCCCGTTTCTAATTGGCTGTTCCTAAAACGGTTTTGCTGTGTTGATAAGGACACGGCTTCTAGACTGGGTGATCAAGCTAAAGCAGTTTAAACGTCTAAGGTGCAGCTAAAAGAGGCTTCAGCACCGAAGAGGTCACACGATGTTTCTGCATTCTCTTAAAAGGTCGATAACCAGTTGCCCGGCTCAATGTTTCCTGTTGTCTTCCATCCTGTCGCTCCTCCCAAATCCATAGCCTTGGATTCAGGTAACCGTAATCAAAGATTCCCAGCTGCACATTTCACCGACAAACGGTACACTCCCAAATTTCTTAGCCCTCTCTCATTTGTTCGTAGAACCAAAACCGTTCATCGACGTTAGCATCATCACTAGATTCAACGAGTACAGTAAAGTGTTGCAGTTCAAGTAAGTGAAGTCATTAACTGGGATGACCTGATGTTTCAAATATTTCTCTTGTGTGTGTCATTTCCCCCGGGAGAGGAGAGATCTTAAGTCTGTGATGTTAGCTGGGATGGAGCCATTCTCCCTCTGAGGAGAGGCATTTGATTTTTTTTAACCCACAAAACAGCGAAGAACCGGAATTGCTGAATTAAAGCTATTTTAGCCGAACTGACTTTATTTATATGTGTTATTTGTACCCAGGGCTTTTTTTGTAGAAAAAGCCCAGCAGGAACTCATTAGAATAACAGGCCACACCCAACAGCAGAAACTCATTAGCATAGTAGGCCACACCCTGACAGCACATCACATTAGCATATTAGGCCACCCCCCCATGTCACCAGAAGTGTGGTTATCCAGCCACACCCACCTTTTGCTTCTTATTCTGTTTACCTTGTTTGTTGTCAAAACCCAGGGCTTTTTTTGTAGCAGGAACTTCTTTGCATGTTAGGCCACACACCCCTAATGTAGCCAGTCCTAATGAGTTTCTTGGGTGTTGTCTATTATGCTAATGAGTTCCTGCTGGGCGTGGCCAACTCAGGAGCCAGCCGGAACTCTGTTCCTGTGCGTTCCTGCCCCAAAATAGCCCTGTTTGTACCCCGTTTTCCTCCCTGATGGGGACCCAGAGCGGCTTTCATTGTTCTCCTCTCCTCCATTTTATTTAGGTTAGGCTTGGGAGAGTGTGACTAGACTACTGCAACGCTCGCTACATGGGGCTGCCCTTGTCACAACTCCGGAAGCTGCAGCTGGTGCAAAACATGGCGGCCAGGCTGCTGATGGATCTCCCTACGCGGGAGCACATCCAGCCTGTGCTAAAGGCATTGCATTGGCTGCCAATAGCATACCGGTTTTGACCTTTAAAGCCCTGCAAGGTGCTGGTTTTGACCTTTAAAGCCCTACATGGCCCGGGGCCTGCCTACCTGAGGGACCACCTTTCCCCGCAAGTCCCCCGGAGAGCACTGAGGTCAGGGTCTCAAAACTGTTTGGCCCTCCCTGGACTGAAGGACGCCAGACTGGCCTCTACCAGGTCCAGGGCCTTCTCAGTGGCGGCTCCATACTGGTGGTATGAGCTCCCGGAAGACATCAGGGCCCTGCGGGACCTTCTACAGTTCCGCAGGGCCTGTAAAATGGAGCTCTTTCACCAGGCCTTCGACTAGGAGCCGCTGCTAACAATAATAACTGACTTGTCAAGGCCCTCTATGCTCACACCAGCAGCCTGTCATGCCGGACACTGACGGGGGCCATACTTTGGATCATCCTATCATGGCCCGGGATGTTACCGCCACCAGCACTTCTGTTCTGTATCGTGATTTGTTATATCTCTGTGTTTTATGAAGCTGTATCGCACTAATAGGCATTTGTGTTTTGATATATTTTTAATCCTTTTCTTTTTTATCTATCTATTTATTTATTTGTATTTATAGCCTGCCCATCCTGCAAGCGGGCTCAGGTCCCATCCTAAAAACAGTGCAATGAATACGATTAAAATTAAACAAGTTAGCAATTTAAACAATAATAAACATTAAAACCCAGTCACACTTCTGACAGTCACCGGTTGTATGGTTCTTTGACATATTATTTGAGTTAACAGATGGATAGGTGGGTGGGTGACAGCCACCTCAGGGAGGCCATATATGGGCGCCCGCTGCCTCAGCCAAAGGCCCGGCGGAAGAGCTCCGTCTTACAGGCCCCGCGGAACTGAAGAAGATCCCGCAGGGCCCTCATCTCGGCTGGGAGCCTGTCCCGCCAGGGCGGAAAAGGCCCTGGCCCTGGTCGAGGCGAGACAGATGTCCTTTGGCAGGCCCGTAGCGAACGTGGAGGCCCCTTGCTGTTTTTGCGGGCCCCTCCCCCGATACTCAGCTCCCTCTCCCTCCCTTTGGCCCCTTCACCCCAATTGATTCCCTCACGAATATGAGCCAGCATCTCCCTGTTTGAGCTCACCTGCAATGAGCTGAGTCTCTTTAGGACCTAGCAGCAACTGTTGGTTGACCGAGTCACACACACACATTGGTCGGATTGCCGCAGTTCACGCCTCCTGTTGGGTTTTCTGCACCAGGCTTCAGCAAAGATCGTTGGCTCCGGGAAGGAGGGAGGGAGGAAGGTCAATCCCCACTCTCCTTTTTTTTTTTAAACACAGCAGCTTTGCTAGACCCCTGAGGAGCCTTAGTGTCTATTAACATTGGGATTCTGGCTCGCCTCAGAGGAAGGTTGTAGTGGGGGCTGTGTGGGTGCGCGCCAAGCAGATGCCCCCCTTTGCCCGGGAGCCTTTGATTTAATTAGCTGGTGGGCCCCCCCCAAGGCCCCCTCCCCCAAAAAAACCCTAGCTACGGGGCTGTCCTTTGGGCCGGGGACAAACAGGAGACGTTTAGCCATGGAGCGTAACGCTCTTCGGGGCGTATATGTAAGCCGCCCTGAGCCTGCCTTGGCAAGGGAGGGCAGGATAAAAATCGAATAACTAAATGGATAAATAAAGGCCACCCAGCTTTCTTCAATGAGACTGAAACCGTTCGAGTCAAAAGTACGTTGGTCTCAGGGTTCTACAGCCTGTTGACAGGAGACGGCCTTCCACGGTGCAGTCCTAACGAAAGCTACAGTACTCTGTTTAGGACTGCCCTGTCTGGAGCTTTATGGCTAACGGCTTCCTCACAGCCCTATTGGGGGTTTTTTTTCCTTCAGAAAGCTCTTGACTCAGTAGGCACCCTACGGGTAGATGTTCGTGGTTTTGGGTTACATCCCTGTCCTCCTAAAAACCGCCGAGCCAGTCAAGCCATTGCCCTTTTCTTCTCCAGATATTTCATGGTTCTCATCCAAGAGATGGCGCTGAAAATAGACCAAGGATTTTTAGGAGCTGTGATTGGATTTGCCACTCCATCTACAGACCCAGAAGCTGAGAGACAGAAGGTAATAAGGTGGCCTTAGGCGTGTCTGTGGTTGTTTGGTAGCCTGCTTTTTTGAATCTGCCAGTCTGTTAAGCGATGCTCCCTCTAAGCTGTGGAGTCTCATGAGCAAAAATTCCGCTTTGTGAACCCCTGGCATTAAAGTCGTGAGCGAGAGATCTGGCTGCTGCATCAGTTAGTTTGCTCTGGAGCCCTCCTTCCTGAGCGAAGTAAAAAATGTGTGAGCCGGAGGCTAAAAAAACTGTGAGTTAGCTCACACTCACTCAGCTTAGAGGGAACACTGCTGTTAAGTATTATGCATGACAGACCTGTGCAAATGTTGGAAGTAAAAGTGGAATCGTAGAGGCCTCTTTCAGAGGTCACAAACCAATTGTGGTTTCATCGGGGTGAAAGTCATCCCAGAAGGAGAGCCAGCGTGGTGTAACGGTTAAGAGCAACAGACTCTAATCTGGAGATCTGGGTTTGATTCCGCACTCCTCCACTTGAAGCCAGCTGGGTGACCTCAGGTCAGTCCCAGCTCTCTCAGGCAAAAGAATAAGTCTGTCTCACCACCTAGTGGTGCGTAATGTTAAACAGCTAGAACTTAAGCTTGGCAGACAATCTGGATCTCCTGGCTATACTACACACAATGCCATATGATAATTATTAATTATTATTCATCCCAGAAGGCCTTGGTCCCACATGCTGCTTCCCCCTTCCCCCTTCGTCCTTTTGTACACTGTGCCAAGACTGAAGACTGGTTGTGACCTCTGAGTCGGGGGCTTTAATGACTCACTGCATGTTTGTGGCCTGTAAACCAGGATTGTCGGTAGTCTAATCCTGCAGTTGGATCTGATAGATCCACTGATCTCAGGTTTCTTCAGCGCAGGGAGTCTTCCCCTGACAGAGGAGGTTCCTCAGTCTCTCGTGTCAGGGGAGACGGCTCCTTGAGTCTGGGGAAGGTGGTACCATTAGTGGACTGGATCTGCGGGATCCAGATTCTGACTTCTTAGATGACAAACCATCAGTCGAGGCGCCTGGTTCAGATGCCACAGACATTTCGGTCGGTTCTAAACCAAGAAGACTTCAGTCTGAGCAAGGGAGAGGAGAAGAAGTAGAAGAAGAGACTGGATTTCTACCCCGCCCTTTACTACCCAAAGGAGTCTCAGAGCAGCTTTCGAACTCCTTTCCCCTTCCCCTCCCCTTCCCCACCCTGTGAGGTCGGTGGGGCTGAGAGAGCTCTGACAGTAACTGCCCTTGAGAGAACAGCTCTGAGAGAACTTGTGACTGACCCAAGGTCACACCAGCAGGTGCAAGTGAAGAAGGAGTGGGGAATCAAACCCGGTTCTCCCAGATTAGAGTCCGCCGCTCTTAACCACTACACCAAACTGGGGCAGGGGATGGGGCCTCTGAGCAATTATATTCTCTTGACGATAAGCCATTACTATGTCGGCTACTCATGTCTTTTCCTCCTGTGAGTTCTCCTGAGTCCTTTTGAGTTGTGTTTCAGGGACCCCCCCTAGGCTGCAGCAGGAAATGGGGGAGTTGGGAAAACTCTGCCCCTAAGTGGAGCGCCCGTCTACTCGAGGTCCTTAGAACAGTACCCAGTGTCCTCAGACTGGCCCTGAGTTCTGATCTTTTGTCACTTGGTGTTAAATGAAAGAACCGGAATGAAAACCCGTCATGTTATACACCAGGGGTGGCAAACATGCGGCCGGGGGGCCGGGTGAGGCCCCCGGAGGGCTTCCATCAGGCCCGCGGTGGAACTGGTCATCTCCTGCTTCCAGTTCTGCTGCTGCATCACAGCTTTCTTCACCAGACTCTCTTAATCACTCAGCCATTTCATGTTTTGACCTGGGTCCTAGACTCAGAACTCTGAGCATGAGATTTCTGTGGCGAATGTCAATAAATCAAAAGTAGGTTTGCAGCTTACAGATACACACTTGAACAGCGTACTCAGGATTGCGACAGCACAGACATTTTGATGCAACAATTCAGAGCAAGAGCTGTCAGTTATCAGAGACTGTTAAATAAACAAAATATTGCAAGAGTGCTCATGTTTTAAGCATTTTTTTATTTTAAGTAAAAGAAATCTTTGTGTTTGTGTCCTTTATAAACTTTATATCTCCGCTAGCTGGCATTACATTTATGACACACAGGGCCCGGCCCAACAAAGTCTCATTTTTGTCAGATCTGGCCCTCATAACAAATGAGTTTGACACCCCTGTTATGCATGTTGTGTAAATGGCTCACGTAACCGTCTTTCGTCAAGGAAAGCCTTTGTGCAAAACCTCTGGTCAGTCTTTGACAGCTCAAACTGGTCAAGCTTGAACATCATTGAGGGTGTCTTTAATTCTCCTTCCGTTGCAGACAAAGTTGATTCAAAAGGACATAGATGCTCTTAACACAGAGTTGATGGAGTCATCCATGACGGACATGTCCACCCTTAGCTTCTTCGAGCACTTCCATATTTCTCCCGTGAAGGTGAGTTTGGAAAATGCCGCTTTTGGATGGTGGCGCCAGAAACTAGACTTGCTGTATTGGGCTTCCTGATGTTGCGGTATAAGATTAGGAATAAACTTAAATCGTTGTGTTGCTTCAGTAAATTGCCACAGAGAGCTGCAGAGCTTTGATAAACAGTCTCACGTAAGCCGGGATGCCTCAGTATTTATTCTAGATGTCCTCGCTTCTCTGTACAATTGCTGACGCTGTGCACAGCTTAGGTAATGCTTACAGAACCCCCCTGTCATTCTCTCCACTGGCCACAGCCTGAGCACCGTCCTTGATCGTAGCTTGTGCTTCGTGGCTCCTTCCTCGTTTTCCTTGTTTACCACCTCACAGCTTGCCCAGTGGGGAGAGGACTACGCTGTGTCTCTCGGTTGCATTCTTGCTCTGCTCCTGTCTGTGGTAAATTAATTTCTCCCCCCATTAGCTAGCTAACTAGATGGAAGGAAATCTCTCTCCTGGGTTCCTTCAGAGTAATTGCTGGAACCAGTCTTTAAGTTGCGAGAGAACTTGGGTAGAGATTCAATTCTCCGAGCCTAGAGCAGAGTTGTACTTTAGTTACATGTTACTCCCGTAAGCTGATTTTTCTCTAATGTGTACGAAAGTGGTAGGGACCCTCCAGTGTTTTTCTAGTTCCAGCTCCTGCAAGAAATTGCAAGTAGATAAATAGGTACCACTTCGGTGGGAAGGTAACAGCGTTCCGTGCACCTTGGTGTTTAGTCATGCCGGCCACATGACCATGGAAACGTCTTCGGACAGCGCTGGCTCTTCGGCTTGGAAATGGAGATGTGCACCGCAACCCTAGAGTCGGATTCGACTTGCTTTCGAGCAAGGGAACCTTTGCCTTTTTTGGCTCCTCCACTATTTTTCTGCTTTCGACCCTCACGTGTAAAAGGTCTCGATTTGTCCTTGAAATAAATGCCTTGAATTAGGCAGGACAGGTTGCAGACAAAGAAGTCCACATGAATCAGGCGCTTGGGCAGACCTCTCTGGTGTTTCTGCTACTGAGACTTTAATTCGTTGGCAGCCGTCTCTGCCGCCATGAACAATACAAGTTGCCAACAAAGTTGGCCGATCTTGGAAGCAGAGTCAGAATAAGTGGAACAGCGCCAAAAGCCAAGAAGGGAGCAGGTCATGATCCTGAAAACCCTTTCTCGAGATAGTTTTTTGAATGCTGTCATGGCTCAGGTGGGGTGTCACCTGACGCTGCCACCACCCTGGTTCCAGGCTCCTCTGAGGAGGCCCAGAGCAGCCTCTCAGGCCTTTAGACCTCCCTTTTGGCCGAATAATGGGTGTGAGGACCAGGCAGAGTGAACAATGAAAATAGTTTATTGTATAGGAGGTCAAACAAACAAGGTGCAGAATTATAACAGTAAGCGGGTGAAAAGAAATCAAATGCCCCAACGCGTCTAAATATATACTGTCCCTAGCTCACTATTTTATTTGACACTAGACTACTCACCCTTCCCTCAGGATGAGGGTTTCTTCCTGCAGCAGCCTTCCTTCTGGCTCTGCCCTCTGGAAGAAAGAACAACTTCTGCTCTGGCACCAGCCCTTTTGTTCCCCAGCCCTCCTCTTCCCTATTGGTCAGTTTTGGCTCCAAAACCTCTCAGGGGCTTCTGGGAGTTGTAGGCCCAGCCTCACCTACTGCTAGCCAGGCTCCCTGGGCCTAGTAGGCCTCTGGTGGCACAGCCCAGATCATGACAAATGTGCCCACGCATATAAAGTCTTTCTCCTCTGTTGTAGCAGTGTATGGCCCTTTTAAAAAACCCACAAAATACACCCCAGGAAGGTTTCTGAAATACATGGGAATTTTTAATCCATCATCTAGGAAATACATTCTATAGGTGTCACTTTGGATAACCTCTGCATGTTAAGTGAAACGCGGGCATTTAGAATTTTGAAACAGAGGATTTTGGATATTGAGAAACAGACTGTCTGTTCTCTTGAACACAAAACTTGCTCCGCTTTAGCATTTGGTATCTCTCCAGAATATGGACTGCCTGCTGCTTACCTCTCCCAGATTACCTCACCCTAGTTACGCCACTCTTTTATGTTAGCAAGACTCAGTGTTTTACCCCCAGCGGTGTCGTCTGGGGGGTTTGCTAACACTCCCTGTCAAGAAAGACTTTGTCCATGTAAAGGAAGGCACCCCAGAAACGGTAGCCCACATTCTACTTCGTTGTGATTTCTATGGGGAAGTGCAGGACTGTGTAATTAAACCTATGGTGTCTAACTTTCACGGTCTATCTGAGGCGAAGTTCGTATCTCTTTTACTATCTGACTGATGTTCCCACATTATAAGTTCAGTTGCAAGGTACCTTCTGGCTGCCATAACAATCAGGGAGCAAAAGTCTGGCTTTTCTATGTGATGCTTGATAGTTTTTATAGTTGAAATTCTCTGTTGATTGGCCATGCTGTGCCTTTTTACTTTTTATGCCAATAAAGGTCTTTGGATTGGATTGGATAATCCATCATCTAATCCTTACTGGCTTCACTTTATGCCTGCTTCAATCTTGAAAAGGGCGGGCAGGATAGGCGTAACTTTTGCCACTTCCTTCCTCTGCCTCGACTCCACCTTAATTATTTCATCCCCGTTAGCACACACCCAAAATTTGCATCCTTCTCTCCTTGGAAATGCGCCATAAAAAGAGTAGCAAATAGAAACGGTGTAACCTCCCTCATGTTGGAGACGCTAAGGATACAGTGTGCGTGTTAAACTAAGAGCACATCCAGACCCCGGCTTATATAAGAAAGTTTTTGAGACGCTCAGTTAACAAGCTCTTTGGGAATCCCTCTGGCTATCTTTTGTTGGCAGTCCTTTCGACACTGCGGGAGAGGAAATGGAAATTTAATTAGCTAGCAGGAGGAGGTCTCCGGGAGAGCTATTGAATTTAATGTGAATCTTCCCGGCATACCATGTAAACATGGATATTGTGTCCTGAAAGGGAACACAAACAACCCAGTGACTATCAGTACAGCTTAGTGCTTTAAAATGTTGTCACAAATAAGCTACTCGAGGTTTAGGGTAGGGACTCCCCTCCCATCCGTATGCTGTCTAGATCTCTACGTTGTGTTTTCACCAACCGGCGCTTAGTAGGATGCTGAGTGTAACCTCCAAGGTTTGTGTCCGGCCGTTGTGTTCTTCTTGTTAGCTACATCTGAGCCTTTCTTTGGGCGCTGGAGGAGAAGAATCCGACAAAGGCAAAGAGGAGATCGCCATACATTCTGTTAACCTGCTGCTGAAGAGCATTGGGGCCACTCTGACAGATGTGGATGACCTTATATTCAAGTGAGTGGACGAAACGCCTCCCGCTTTGGTGTAGCGGTTAGGAACACGGACTCTAATCTGGGAGAACCGGGTTTGATTCCCCACTCCTCCTCCACATGCAGCTGCTGGAGTGACCTTGGGTCAGTCACCAGTTCTCTCAGAGCTGTTCTCTCAAGAGCAGTCCTCGAAAGAGCTCTCTCGGCCCCACCTGCCTCACAGGCAGTATTCCCTCTAAGTTGCGTTAGTGTAAGCTCACAGGCAATGCTCCTTCTAAGCTGTGGAGTCTTGTGAGCAAAAATTCTACTTTGTGAGCTACTGGCATTAAAGTTGTGAGTGAGCGATTTGGAGCCATCCCTTCCTGAGCTAAGACAAAAATGTGTGAGCCAGAGGCTAAAAAACGGTGAGCTAGCTCACACTAACTCAGCTTAGAGGGAACACTGCTCACAGGGTATCTGTTGTGGGAAGGGGAAGCAGATTGTAAGCTGCTCTGAGACTCCTTCGAGTAGCGAACGGCGGGGTATAAATCCCATCTCCTCCTCCTCTTCTGTTTCTGTGGTCTCTTGTTAGGGACTCAGGCAAAACGGTTGCAATATCAGTCGGCTATAATAGTTCCATAGCTAAGAAACTGATGGTTCTGGGTATTTTGTAGAACAGGCGTGGTCTGGCAACAGGAGCGCAGGCCAGTTCATAGGCTACTTACGGGTATTTTAGCTGCATAGAATAGATACAGGCGAATGGTAAGTCAAGGGAGTAAATCACGAAGGCACCTCACCTCCACCCCAGTTCAAATCTCTCATCCTTAAGCCTCCCCCCCCCCATGCCGCAGTCGGTAACTCCGGGGAGAACTTTGGTCTACTCTTCAGCGTTGTCTGAACTAGCAGAGTTGAAGTGTTAGGAGATGCAGGCTCCTTCTCCCTCTTCTTTTCAGGCTGGCCTTCTTCGAAATCAAGTACCAGTTTTACAGAAGGGATCAGTTGATGTGGAAAGTCATCACACACTATAGTGAACAAGTAAGCTCGTCTCCCTTTGGCCGTGGGGATCCTCTGTGTTTCTGAAGAAGCTTCCTTGTGGATCTTAAGCAGTGCAGTGCAACATTCTCCAGTGCCTTTCCTAAACCCCGAAGCACGCACGCCTTCGTTCAGTCAGAGTCAGGGCCCCGTGAAGTTACAACAGACCCCAACAATATGCACAGATTCTGTTGTGTTGTAGGCCGGGTATAACCCTGCTGTCCAGCTACTGTTACTCCCGGCATGAAGAACAGCCGATATCCAATCAGTTGCTTTTTATTCATCAGTTGTATTTATTTAATATCGGAATTGGAGGGGAGAGACAGGGCCATCTAGTCCAACCCGCTGTCAGCACAAAAACGATATCTATAATATCCCTGACAAGTAGGTATCTGACCCTGTTTGGTGTAGTGGTTAGAAGCGTGGACTCTGATCTGGGAGAACCAGGTTTGATTCCCCACTCCTACACATCCAGCTGCTGGCGTGACCTAGGGTCCATCGATGGCTCTCTCAGTGCTACTCTCTCAGGAGCAGTCCTCGAAAGAGCTCTCTCGGCCCCACCTACCTCACAGGGAAGGGAAGGAGATTGTAAGCTGCTCTGAGACTCCTTCGCGTAGTGAAGGGCTGGGCATAAATCCAGTCTTTTCTTTTCTCTACTTAAAAATCTCCAATGACAAAGGCTCCACCAGTTCACAAGGGAGACTGTTCCAGAGTTGAACATAACTCACCATCAGAAATCTAAACCATCAGATTTAGAGGAAATCTCCTTTTCTGTAGCTCGGATCCATTAGTCAGAGTCTCGTCATCCAACACAACTGAAAACATACCCGCCCCATCCTCCGCATGGTATCCCTTAGGTATCAGAAGGTGGCAGTCATATCCCCTCACAAGCTTCTCTTCGGCGAGGTAGAGCTTCTCGGCTCCTTCAGCCTCTCCTCGTAAGACGCGGTCTCCAAACTCTTCACTGGCTTCGTCCCCCTGCGCCGGACCCTTTCTGCCTTATCAATGTCCTTGTGTTCCGCCTTCTCACTGCAGTTCTTGAAGCAGATGTACGTGTTGGTGCTGGGCTTGGACGTCCTGGGAAATCCCTTTGGCTTAATCAGAGGCTTGTCGGAGGGCGTGGAGGCTTTCTTCTATGAGCCTTTCCAGGTAGGATGCCACCGTGCCCCGGGCACCAGTATTCTCATAAACAGAGAGAGGGAGAGTACCCGCCTGCTCCTCAAAATGAATAAAGGGGTTATCGTTCCTCCCCAGGGGGCTGTCCAAGGACCCGAGGAGTTTGCCGAGGGCTTTGTGATCGGAGTCCGAAGTCTGCTGGGTCACACCGTGGGTACGTTGAGCACCTCACCAATTCACCCGTGTTGTGTTTTCAGGGTAGGGTGTGTTGGGTCGCCGCACTGCATTCCTTCCGTGTTTAATCTGAGGATTTGGCTCCTGCCTGAATTGGAATCCTTCACGCGTGGGTCGCAAGCAGTGCTCCCTCTAAGCTGTGGAGTCTCGTGAGCAAAAATTCTGCTGTGTGAGCGACTGGCATTAAAAGTTGTGAGCGAGCGATTTGGCTGCTGCATAAATCAGTTTGCTCTGGAGCCATCCTTCCTGAGCTAAGACAAAAATGTGTGAGCCGGAGGCTAAAAAAACTGTGAGCTAGCTCACACTAACTCAGATTAGAGGGAACACTATTGAGCTCCTGGCATGAAAGTTGTGAGCAAGCAATTTGGCTACTGCATAAATTAGTTTGCTCTGGAGCCATCCTTCCTGAGCATAGAAAAAAATACGTGAGCCAGAGGCTAAAAAACTGTGAGCTAGCTCACACTAACTCATCTTAGAGCGAACACTGGTCCAATGCTCCCTCTAAGCTGTGGGGTCTTGTGAGCAAAAATTCCACTTTGTAAACTACTGGCATTAAAGTTGTGAGCGAGCGAGTTGGCTATTGTGTAGATTAGTCTGCTCTGGAGCCATCCTTCCTGAGCAAAGACACAAATGTGTGAGCCGGAGGCTAAAAAACTGTGAGCTGGCTCACACTAAACTCGGCTTAGAGGGAACACCGGCTGCCAGTCTTTTTCATTGCTGACCGACGGTTTCACGTCTGTCTCGGAGAGTAGCCGAGTCTCACGATCCTCCTCTCTTTGACTGACAGGTGGAGCGGCAGGCATGGTGTCTCGGATCACCGGCTCAGTCGGAAAGGGCCTGGCCGCCATCACCATGGACAAGGAGTACCAGCAGAAGAGGAGAGAGGAGATGGGCCGTCAGCCCAAGGACTTCGGGGACAGCCTCGCCAAAGGAGGGAAAGGCTTTCTGAGAGTAGGGTCCTTAAACATTTTCCGGACTTACGGGGAAGGCTTAAGAAATCCGGTCCGTTTGCTCGAGGGCCTTCGTGCTCCCGCTGTGCTGAATCAGTCCTCGGTGGTGCTTCCACAGGGGCTCGCGAGCCATTCCGTGCCGGGCTCCTCCGGGCTCCTGTTTGCCCCCGTGGCCCCCCAGACCAGCAGCAAGCGAAGAACCGGTTGAGGCAGTTGAGTTTGTGTCTCCATTTCAGACACATTGAGGGGTTGAGTCCCGCTTCTCGTGGGCACTTTTGGAGACGGGGAAGTGCCACAGTCTGGGCACGTGAAAGACGATTAGGGTCTAACTCTGGGGTCCCCAGCGTGTAGTGCCTACGGGTGCTGTGGCACCTGCCGACACCTCTCTTGGTGCCCACCAAGTGTTTTTAGAAAGTGAGCGGGGCCAGTTAGGGTCCTTGCCCGGCAGGGCTTCTGATTGGCTACGCATATTAAACTTAGCAGGGGTTTTTTCCAGCGGCAGCCGCCCGCCACAGCGAGAGCCAGTTTGGTGTCGTGGTTAAGTGCGCAGACTCTAATCTGGGAGAACCGGGTTTGGTTCCCCACTCCTCCACTTGCACCTGCTGGATGACCTTGGGCAAGCCGTAGTTCTGGCAGAGCTGTCCTTGAAAAAGAGCCGTTTCTTTCAGAGCTCTCTCAGCCTCACTTACCTCACAGGTGGTGTCTGTTGTGGGGAGGGGGAGAGAAAGGAGACTGTAAGCCGCTCTGAGACTCCTTTGGACAGTGAAGGGTGGGGTATAAATCCAATCTCCTCCTCTTCCTCTTCTTTTTCCTCTTCCTCTTTTTCTTCTTCTCCTCCTCTCTCACACACATCCCTTTCCCAGTGTATTTTTTCAACTACCTCTCTTCTCTCCTGTGCTCGGGCTTCCCCCGCGTGTGTGGCTTTACTGTCCCACGGCAGCTCTTGTTTGCTTCCACCCGCTCTCCTGTGTCAGTTCCAAAGGTATCGATCACGACAGAGAAAAGCTGCAGATAGCGCGCCTGAAATAACCTTATGTTTTCTGTTCTCAATATGGTAACATCAATACAACAAAAACAATGCAGATAGTGTAAAGAGGTCCAAAAGTTGTTGTTGTTGTTGACGAAATTCTCCAGATTGCGGCGTCGTTTCGAAAAAGCTTCACCCGAACAGGACACTGCGCAGCTGTATCTTTTGGCCTTATTCCGTGACCAGTTGAAAAACAGTTCCTGAGTTATTTCATGAGAAATCTCAATATTTTTCATAATAATCCAAAGTGCTTCTGTCATTCAAAGCGGGCCATCTGTGTGAAGGTTATCTCAAGTGCACCGTCTGCGGCTTTTCTCTGTCATGAGTCTAATGTTCCCTCTAAGCTGTGGAGTCTTGTGAGCAAAAATTCTACTTTGTGAGCTGCTGCCATTAAAGTTGTGAGCGAGCGGTTTGGCTGCTGCATAGATTAGTTTGCTCTGGAGCCCCATCCTTCCTGAGCTAAGAAAAAAATATGTGAGCCAGAGGCTAAAAAACTGTGAGCTAGCTCACACTCACTCAGCTTAGAGGGAACAGTAGTCATGACCCATGCTCTTATGAGCTGTGATTCTCTAATAGAATAATTCCAGAGGTGCCCGCGGGCCGGAAAAGGTTGGGACTCCCGGCCCAACGCGACCCTCTGAGAGAGAGAGAGAATGCCCATGTCCGTTCCCCCCCCCCCGGTGTCTCTTCCCCTGTCTTCCTTGAAGCGTCTTGTTGAACCCAGTGCGTGTTGTGGTGCCATTGCGCTGTGCGCGGGCCAGTGGGGGCAAGGGGAGCACAGCATGCGTTGTGACGACAACCCTCGTCTCGTTCAACAAGGGACGGCGAGGAAGGGCGGGGGAAGGGACAGGACCCCGTCTGTGTTTGCGTCCGTGGAGGAAGGCTTCCTGCAGGTGGGTGGCACCTCCTCCTGGTCCCAACGGACTGTTTGTTATCCTCTGCAATGTGTGTGTGTGGAGGGGGGGGTCCCTTTAGATGGGGGGGGCAGGATTTCGGGTGTAGAGAAATTTCCTCTTTGCCATCTCGACCAGGCTAAGCGCGCTGTTTCCCTGTTCACTCTCTGTCTGCCTTGTGCGTATTTATGTCACCCTTCCTCCCGAGGTTCGCTCTTCTCCCTTTTATTCTCACAGCAGCTCTGTCAGGTAGGTTGTGCTGAGAGGCAGTGCCCGACCCAGGGTCACCTGCCACACTTCCGTGGCGGCGTGGGGGGCTCTCTGTATTAATGGAAGGTTTTAGTCTAAAAGGCATACTGTATAGAATGTATTATTTTCTATCAGGGTGGGGGCTCTGGGCCCAACGGGCCACTGCGCCAGGCTCAAGTCAGCTTGCGGATTTGGGGGAACCGGCACCAGAGGCACCGTTGCGAATGAAAACCTTTTCCGTGCTGACCTCCGCTTCCTTTTCTCTCTCTTTTCGAAGGGCGTTGTCGGGGGAGTAACTGGGATCGTCACAAAGCCCATGGAAGGTGAGCAAAAGGATTTCTGTAACGTAAAGGTAAAGGGTTCCCCTTGCTTGAAAGCCAGTCGAATCCGACTCTAGGGGGCGGTGCTCATCTCCGTTTCAAAGCCGAAGAGCCAGCGCTGTCCAAAGAGTTTTTCCATGGTCATGTGACCGACATGACTAAACGTCGGGGCACATGGCAGGAGCCGGGGCCAGCGACGGGAGCTCACTCTGTCATGCCACACTCGGGTGATTCCATACATATTTTTTAAGAAATGATTTGGAAAATATTTGAACACCTTGTCTTAAAAGCTTTCATCCATCATGTTAAAATAAAACGTTCCATAATCATTTTTTTTCTCCCCCCCCCCCAATTTTTCGGGAAAAAACAAAGAAGGCTTCAGGGGGAAAAAATGGGGGGAAACACACACACACACCTGGATTTTTCCAGGTTTTTTTCCGGGCCTTCACGTCTCTAGTTGGAGCAGAAAGCTCGAAGCTCTGGTAGCTCTCCTGTTGCCCTAGAATATGGGGGCGGGCTTGGTAGGATGTAGGGTGGCGACTCTGCTTGCGGGTGAGTCGATCGCTTGGCCTCGGGGGGTCTGGTTCGCCCATCCTCACCTGTGTCTCTTTGCCTGGAAGGTGCCAAAAAGGAAGGCGCGGCTGGCTTCTTCAAGGGCATCGGGAAGGGCCTGGTCGGCGTGGTGGCACGCCCCACCGGGGGCATCATCGACATGGCCAGCAGCACATTCCAAGGGATCCAGAGGTAAGAAGAAGAAGAAGAAATTGGATTTATACCCCGCCCTTCACCTGGGAGTCTCAGAGTGGCTTACAATCTCCTTTCCCTTCCCATCCCCACAACAGACGCCCTGTGAGGTGGGCGTGGCTGAGAGACCTCTCTTGAGAACTGCCCTTTCAAGGACAGCTCTTGTCAGAACTGTGGCTTGCCCAAGGTCATCCAGCAGCTGCAAGTGGAGGAGTGGGGAATCAAACCCGGTTCTCCCAGATTAGAGTCCCCGCACTTAACCACGCCACCAAACTGATAAAAGCGGCCGGGGTTCTCGGGGCTGGCTGCCTTCACTGAGTGAGAAAAGAGTTGCCGAATGCTCAAGTGCATCTTCAGCCCCGCTTCTCTGCCATCTGAGCCACGGACCAGAGAGAAGCCTGCAGCCCCCAGGTCTGTCCGCCCCACTCATCCAGTGACGGGCTGGTCCCTGGGGGTGGGCGCGCTGCAGGAAGCTGCTTGCGAGCTGACTGGCTGTCAGCCAGTGCTGGGCCCGAATATCCCTTCCTCCCCTGGCGCAAATGATGCTCCAGCTTAAGGTGGAGAGTTCAATCCCCATCTTCTTGCAAGGCTTCTGGGGTCCCGGCCCCACCGGTAGACCTCCTGAGGGCCCCTGGTACTTCTGGCCACTGTGTGATGTAGAGTGTTGGACTGGATGGGCCACTGGCCTGATCCAACATTGGCTTCTCTCTTGTGTTCTTATGTCTGGGGCAGTGATGCTCTGTCTTCTTGGTGCTGGGGGGGGCAACAGTGGGAGGGCTTCTAGCGTCCTGGCCCCACTGCTGGACCTCCTGATGGTACCTGGTGTTTCTGGCCAGTGTGTTGGACTGGAGGGGCCACTGGCCTGATGATACAACATGGCTTCTCTTGTATTCTTATGATTGTCTGACAACAGGATCTCACTCTGTCTAGAATACAGTGTGTCGGGCTAAATTAAGGGCCAGTTCCTGCGTGTGTCCAACTGGCACGGTGTAGGTGCAGGAATGTGACTCCAGGGCACATATGGGGCACCGGGCACATAACACTTGCACATGGAGAGCCGTGAGAGGTGCCTTCTTTCCCCAGATTTCCTGAGAAGGAAAGATCATTATGAATTTGGACCCTACACAACCAGTTTGGTGTTGTGGTTAAGTGCGTGGACTCTAATCTGGGAGAACCGGGTTTGATTCCCCACTCCTCCACTTGCACCTGGCTGGATGACCTTGGGCAAGCCATAGTTCTGGCAGAGCTGTTCTTGAAAAAGAGCAGTTTCTGTCAGAGCTCTCACGTACTTCACAGGGTGTCTGTTGGGGCGGAGGTGAAGGGAAAGGAGTTTGTAAGCCGCTCTGAGGCTCCTTTGGATAGTGAAGAGAGGGGTAGAAATCCAATCTCCTCTTCTTTATGTATCTGTGCATGTTGCACTGGAGTCGTGTGTTGCATACATTCCGAGAAAGAGGCAGGCAGGCACCCTTCTGTTTCTCCACTGTAACACTGAGTCTCCAGCTGGGTGCCTGTGTGAATAAAGAGAATGACCCTGCTCCAGGCCTGCAGGATTATTTCTTCGCGTCTGTTGCAACGACGTTGTGCATTTGCATTTACAACAATCTGACAATGAAATCTGTAAATGTGCTGTAGAATGAAGGTAATTAGAGCGGAGGCTTTTGCAGGTCTACTGATCGGGATCGCTGAGACTGATGTGCAGCAGATCCTACTATGGATGCATCTCCAGATCTGCCCCCAGAGATCAAAAACTCTGCCCCATGGCTAATGCTCCCTTTAAGCTGTAGAGTCCTGTGAGCAAAAATCCTACTTTTTGAGCTCCTGGCATTAAAGCTGTGAGCGAGCGATTGGGCTACTGCATAAATTAGTTTGCTCTGGAGCCCTCCTTCCTGAGCGGAGACAAAAATGTGTGAGCCGGAGGCTAAAAGACTGTGAGCTAGCTCACACTAACTCAGCTTAGAGGGAACACTGCGGGCCCTGGCTCTCACTGGTTTCAGGGTAGCGGCTTTTCTCTAGTCTTTCTGCTGAACGGAGAGCCTGAACTAGCGTTCACGACTTGAGAGCGCGCACAGAAGACATTGCACAGGCTGACCAGTTAGCTTACAGCAAGTTTAAGTGCAGGGCATAGACAGTGGAAGTCTGTGCAGCTCATGGTGTTGCTTCGACAGGGTGGCAGAGTCTACGGAAGAAGTGACACCACTCCGGCCCCCTCGCCTGATTCGCGAAGACGGCATCATCAGGCCCTACGACAGAGGAGAAGCCGAGGGGTACGATTTATTTGAGGTACGTCCTGATGTATTCTCGCCTCTCCCCCCCCCCTTTAGGGGAAAGAGAGCATAGTAGCATCCCAGATACTTTTGCACGGTGCATTGGCTAGGCTTCTGGTGGCGAAGCGTTTTTGAATTTGAATCTTATTTATTTATCTTTTTTTAAAATAAGTACCCGAGGGTACACTTTTATTATTTTTTTCTATTATATACTACAGACATACAAACATACATACAAACAACCCCCAACTACCCCCCCACAACATATAACATATAACAAGAGACTTTATCATTTCTTCTGCTTATTAAATTTCTAAATTCATTATCTATTTTACTAAGCTTATCTTTTCTGCGTTCTCAAATTACTACATTTATCTATCAGTTGCATTTACATTATGCCAATCGTAGAAGCTCTTCCAAGTTTTTTGAAAAGTCCATTCTGTGCCGGCTCTCATCTCAAGTGTCAGTTTGCCATTTTCCGCCGTTTCAAATAGCTTGTTCGCGTACTCTTGTTTAGTTGGTATTTCCATTATTTCCCGATATTTGGCATATACTATTCTTGCAGCTGTCGACATATGAACTATCAAATACCTATCTGCTTTATCAAAGTGTTTCGGAAATATATTCAATAACAGTATGAAGGAGTAAACGGGATATTAGTTCTTATTATTTTTTCCAGTATCTCATGAATCCATCTCCATTATCTCTTTGTAACATCAGATAGTTTTATATTTTTCCGCCAAATCTATTTATTTATTTATCAATCACATTTACACCCCACCCTCCCTGCAATGCAGGCTCAGGGCAGCTCACCGATCAGTGCATAAAATACAGTTAAACAACATAAAATCCATACAAGAACAATTCCATTATTAAAACAGCTTCATCAAGTGCTGAAGATAGTTATTCAAGATGGCTTATTTCGGTGTACCTTCTAAGAATCGATCTGCTCAAGCTCTTCCTGCGGCACAGGCTAGCTGTTAGAGACCAAGGGCCAGGGCACTATAGATGTGGCGGCTCCCTAGCTAAATGCCTGGCGGAAGAGCTCTGTCTCGCAGGCCCTGCAGAACTGTTAAAGGTCCCGCAGGGCCCTGATCTCTTCCGGGAGCTCATTCCACCAGGATGGGGCCGCCACTGAGAAAGCCCCGGCCCTGGTAGAAGCAAGCCTGGCATATGTGTGATATAGATGTTTTGTCCACAATTTCCATCGCGATGGGATCTTGTTTGCAAACATTTGTTCTGAGAAGGACGTCTTATTACACCTCCCTTTCGGTTTTGTACGTAACGTCCACTCCGGGCCCAGCAACTGGTGGGCTCCCCCTGATGGGTACATCTCTGTGTTTTTTTTTCCTGCCTGCCACCTTCCTGTCAGTTTTCTGCAGCCCATCTTCAGTTTCTAATCCGTTTCTCTTTTCTCTCTCCCTCTCCCTCTCTCTCTCCCCGCCATGCCTTCGCAGCAAGAACTGGATTAGGAGTCTGCCGCTTCTGTCCTCTTTTCCCGATTGTGTTTCAGCACCTTGATCTGCTATGGTTTCTCTCCCCCCACCCGCTCCTTAGCATTAAGGGCATGGTTTCATTAGTCCATTTCATTCAGTGTCTTCCCCCAGAGCCTTTAGCTGTCACTGATACAGAGTTCAAAATTGCCTGTCTTCTATAATACTATATAAAAGCCAAGGCGTGCTGGCGACGACTCACCTACTCCCCCATTGGCCACTGGGGAAGCTGCCTTGGCGTCCTATTGGCCTGTCCCACTGGCTGCTCCATTCTTACACACACCCCTTTTGACACATTGTACACTGGGAGTTGTAGTTCTCAGCTGGCCTTACTGCAGCCATAGCAAAGGGAATTAGAACTACAGCTCCCAAGTTGGGAGTCCCAAGAGGCTGTGGGGCATTAGCAGGGGGTCAGATGAAGTGTTAATCAGTGAAACTGTTAAATTGGTGGTTGGGGGAAAGGGAAGGCCCGGATATCTCCCCGAATTACAGTTGATCTCCTGACTACAGAGATCAGTTCCCATGGAGAAAATGGTTGCTTTGGAAGGTGAGCTCTATGGCAATATGCCTCACTGCAGCCCGCAGCAAAATGACTTGAGGACAGCCCTGCCTTATAGCGAAGCAGAAGGAAATAGGCACGGTTCTCCTCCCTCTATTTCCCCCGCCCCTCCACCGCCTCACCAGCCACAGCCGGGACACTCGCATGGAGCCCCTTTCCAGAGCTCGTTGTATTTCTTCCCACAACGGGCCTTACTCCTAGTTTCAAATAACTTGGGGGGGATTTTTTTTTTTAATCAGGTTAGCAACACAGGAAGAGAGCTCTGTTTTACATTGTGTTAATGTGCCAATTCTTGTACACTTCAAACCAAAGAAATATCGACGGCAGCGCACGCCAGCTGCTCTTGGGTGAGGTGGGGGGGACAGACGGACACACGAGGTGTGTTTTGAATAAATAAATGGGGGTAACATTTTTTATTGTACAACTATAAAGCAGATAGCACAGTCTCACCTTCCGACAAGCACAGTTCCATGCTGCCGTCTCGAGGCCGTGGCTAGAACTTCTCCATACTCCGTTCAGATCAAAGATGCTGGTGTCTGTGTAGGGCTCTGCGCATGAGGCGCTGCGTTTCCCCTTTTATTCTGCCCTTCCCTGGTAGGGGAAACTGATTGTAATCTCATGGGCCTGACTGGTCGCAACGCCTTCCTTACCGCGTAGAGGCTCATGGGGGCAAATAGAGGGTGGTCTGGAAGGGTGTTAGAGCTGAGTGTGGGTATCCCAGTGTGTGCCCCGTTGTGTGGGGCACAGTCAAAGCACAGAGGGGGGGAGGCTGGGGGCTTGGCCCCTTCTTTCGGCGTCATGTTTCTGAGGGCCATGCTCGTGTGTTCCCAGTAATCTCCTCCTGAATGTGGATTTTCTCATCGGGGGAACCCTCAAACCAGAAACGTGTGGACGGATTGAGATCTACGGATGGTAGTCAAATCAGACTTGTACCGGAGTGCCTGTTGGACAGATTCTCATGGCAGATCACGTAGTGGGGCCTTGATGGTCTGTCTGTCTGTCTATCCATCATCTATCTATCTCATCTATCTCATCTATTTTATCTATCTCATCTATCTTATCTCTTACCTATCTAATCTCTCTTATCTATCTTATCTCTTATCTATCTATCGTATCTACCATCTGTCTGTCTATCTATCTTATCTATCTCTTATCTATCGTATCTGTCTGTCTACCTTATCTATCTGTCTTTTATCTATCTTATCTTTTATGTATCTTATATATTGAGGACATTTGCTTGCTGCTTCTCCAGATACCTGCCCGAGGCAGCAGCCAACTAAAGAAGGAAACAAAAGCAACCAGGACAAATAAAAACTTAAGTCCATGCAACAAATAAGCTAGAGTACAAAAGCACACAAGACAAACAGAGCAGCCCTAACCGGCAGGGATCAAGCAGTCTGCAGGCTGGGAGTGGATATAAAACGGCTATTGAAACTTGGCTTGAAGAGAGAATTGTTTTGTGTCTAAAGGAAAGGGGAGGCAGGTGCCCGTTGGGCCTCAAGGGGGTGGGGGGAGGGCTTTGCAAAGCATCCCCACTTACTGAGGCCTGTCTGGGAATGCGACCTTCTCACCGCAGCGTGCCGGGATACATACAGAGAGCAGGGCTTGATTGGATCTTAACCGGTGACCTGGACAATATGGGGGGAAGGACCCCTGGCCCCCAAAACATTGGGGGACCTTATTGGTAAGAACCAGCAGTTTGGATTTCTTCAAGGAGAGGCTGGACGAATATTGGTCAGGGATGCTCTAGGCTGGTCCTGCATTGGGACAGAGGGTTGGGCTAGATGGTCTCTACGGCCCCTTCCCACTCTGTGATTCTCTGTAAACACACAGGCACCCAATGAGCATCTTTCAGTGCCGGGAGATACATTCTGTATCCATCCCATGACAATCAACGTGCTCCCTCATTATGGTCCAGCTTGATATATTAGTATGTGTTGCATAAAGTTGTTGTTAATACTGTAGCTTGTTTTAGGGTATGGTAGTAGCGAGAATCCAGGTAGTATCCTGGCCTGGATGGCCCAGGCTAGCCCGATCTTGTCAGATCTTGGAAACTGAGCAGGGTCGGCCCCGGTGAGTACTTGGATGGGAGACCACCCAGGAAGCCCAGGGTTGCTACGCAGAGGCAGGCGATGGCAAACCCACCTCTGAATGTCTCTCGCCTTGACCTGGATGTTCCCAGGCTAGCCCAGTCTCATCAGATCTCGGAAGCTGAGCAGGGTCGGCCCCGGTCAGTCCTTGGATGGGAGACCACCAAGGAAGCCCAGGGTTGCTACGCAGAGGCAGGCAATGGCAAACCCACCTCTGTTTGTCTGTTGCCTTGAAAACCCTACAGGGTCGCCGTAGGTCAGCGGTGACTTGCTGGAACTTTCCACCAACAAGACCAAGAATGATTTTTGTAGGTAGGTTTATTCCTTCTGAAAAGTAACCCCCCGATGCCTTGATACTCAAAAGCAACATTTTTGGTTTTTGTTCAGCAATTATATTGTACTTTATTGATTAAAGAGGGAGGAAAGGTGTTCGGAGACAGTGAATCTTTATTGTATCGAACACGTTGTGAGAACTTTTTGTAGTTATCCGGGGGGAGGTAGCCGAAATATCCCTGCCCTGACTTTGAACAGTGTCCCTGTTAGAATTTGCTAAGTGTGAGAAATGCCCGGTGAGCTTTGCCGGCGAACACAAAAATTAATCTTACGCAGCTCCTTTCAAGACAGGATTACTGTACCTGTCTGCTCTTGTACTCCTGAGTTGCTCTTGCTCAGAAATTGGCTGGAGAGGGTTCGTCCTCCTGGGAAATCTCTCCCCCCCCCCCCTTTGAAAACAGCACAACTAAGAATGTAGCTTATCTTTTTCCAAGTGGTGTAGCGATTTCAGATGTATTTGTAATAAATCGTCGCAGAAGCTCAGCGCAGATGTAACGCCATGCATTTTTTAAAATTGGTTTTAATTCATTTGAGCCTTTTAAAAAAAAAGAAGAAGTGAGATTTGTTAATGGGGGTAGGGGAGGCTACTTTTCTTTCTTTGTGTAAGGGTGGAGTTTTGAGTAAGGACACGTAGCCCTTCAGCTAGTCATGCTCATCTTTTCCCATTCTTAGGTTCATTGTTCTCACCCCAAACCTGGGGGGGGGGGGCTTTTGCCATTTTTGTACTTGTGGGCAAGCCGTTTCCCTGAATGTCTTCAGGAGGGACCGTGGCTCAGTGGTAGAGCATCTGCTTGGCACGCAGAAGGGTCCCCGTTTCAATCCTCTGCACCTCCCAGTTAAAGGATCTGGCAGTAGGTGAGGTGAAAGGCCTCCACCGGAGTCTCTGGAGAGCTGCTGCCAGTCTGAGTACATGATACGGAACCTGATGGACCAAGGGTCTGAGTCAGTATCAGGCAGCTTCATGGGTTCGTGTGGCTCAGTGGTAGAGCCTCTGCTTGGCATGCAGAAGGTCCCAGGTTCAGTCCCCGGCATCTCCAGTTAAGAAGGACCAGGCAGTAGGTGATGTGAAATATCTCTGCCTGAGGCCCTGGAGAACAGCTGCCAGTCTGAGTGGGCAGCAGTGAACTTGATGGTCTGACTCAGTATCGGGTGGCGTCATGAACTTCACGTGTTCAGTTACTGGATAGTGATTTCCGGCCAGCCTTGATAATAATAAACTCTTCATTCATAAAACCAAATTATTATCGGCCTGCTTCCCACCGTCCCGTTACAAGCCTTAAAATTTTGAAATGGGTTCATACATCAGTACCGTGCTGGATGGGTTAGGGTGACAAAAAGCTACTTGGGAAGATGAGAGCTCTTTCCACACCCTGTTGTCAGACAGTGCCTTGCAGGATGGATTGTAACGTAGATATCCTCCACCTAGGAGCCCATGTGGGCCCACCACGGGCCCCCCCACGTCTGAGGAAGGGTCCTCAGGTTTGTTCTGACCATCTGCACATGCAGCAAGAAGCCCCAACACTGTGCACAGACCAGAATAGGCACGTATGGAACCTGTGTCTTCCGTGACCCAGTGGCCAGTGTGCGTTACGTGGTTCTAGCCTCTGTGAGAGCGTGGGATAGTGGTTAGTGTCAGGCTAGGATACGGAGGACCTGGGCTCCAACCCCCTAATCCACCACGAAACTCACAAGGTGGCCTTGGTCTTGTCACTCTCTCTCAGCCTCACCTACCTCACAGTGTTGTCGTGATGATCAGGGCTATTTTTGGGCAGGAACGCACAGGAACGGAGTTCTGGCTGGCTTCAGAGTTGGCCACGCCCACTACAGCCAAAACCTCTGCGTGCATGGCGACAGAGGGAAGGCCTAGAGAGCAAAAAAAAAAAACCCTGTGACTCCAAGGGGGGCGGGCCAGGGGGGCCTGGAAGGATCAGGGAGGCATTTAAATGCCTCCCCGTGCCTTCCCCAGCCTGTCGAAGGGCCGGCTTGCCCAGGCTTCCTGCAGCCACGGAGCACCCAGGCAAGCCAAGGGTAGGCATGGGATGTGGCCTAATATGCTAATGAGTTCATGTTGGGCGTGGCCTGTTATGCTAATGAGTTCCTGCTGGGCTTTTTCTACAAAAAAAGGCCTGGTGATGATCAAAAGGGGAAGGAAAAACTATCTACGCTTCCCTGAGCTCCTTGGGAGAAGATGGAGGAGGAGAAAGAGTGGGAGTGGGATTTATACCCTGCCCTTCACTTGGAGTCTCCGAGTGGCTCACCATCTCCTTCCTTTCCCCACCACAGACACCCTGTGAGGTAGGTGGGCTGAGAGAGCTCTTTTGAGAACAGGGAACTCTGAACCACTACACTAAACTGGCTCTTAGAATCGTACCGAGGAGCTGGATAAAAGGGAATTGCTGTGAGCCTTCCAGGACAGAAATGCCCCCCCCCCTTTTCATTCTGCTTTGTTCTAATGTAAACCTCCAGCTAAGAAATGTAGTCTCTCTAAAGGATAGGGCAAAACGCGGGTCTGAATAAATACTTTTAGCTATCTTATTGGTGATGACTTGAGAGAATCCTTAGTTTATCTGCAGTGAATGAGAAGTACCGGGACCGTTGTGGATGAACGAACTCCATGTTGGGGAAACGTTTTATGTCGCGGCAAGCGAAGGAAGGTGCCTGTGAAATTTGTAGGCAGTTTGGGTCCTGTTTTTGTTGCTTGAACAATAGAGGATCCATCTCTAGTAGATAAATGCTGGATTCTTCAGCCAAATGTATACCCTGTCCAGGTGGCTTGCAATCATTTGTACTGTATACTGAATTAGCTGGTGTCTCATTTCACTTTTGACTTCTAGAGCTGCATAAGACATCAGAAGTCCATTAGGCCAGGTCATATGTATGTTATCTACAAAATGGGGGGGGAGAGAATTCAGGCTGCTTCTGGTTCCAGTCCATCCATTCTCACTGTTCTGCAGCCTGCGTCCACACTTTGGCAGTGAAGTGGTTTGTCTTCCTATAGGGCAGATGTTTGTCATTAAGCACAAGCTGAAAGAAGGGATGATGCGCTCATAAGTTGTGACGCATTTAGAATGGGTTTTCACTGGATCGTTGTCAGAACTTTAGCTTCTGTTCCCAACGAAAGAGGGGTGGGGGGAAACCCATCCGTCTGTCGCACATTCTTTGTGGGAGTGTCGATTCACACACGCTGTGAGCTCCTGGCACTGGATCCCTGCCAGTGAATGTGTGAACCATCTCCATCGAAAAGCCTAGTGCGGAAGTTGACATTCCGTATAGGGTGGTGGTGAGCA